>NC_083581.1:49709199-49906699 GCF_027579695.1 Neoarius graeffei
TCTCTTCAAGCCACAGTTTGCATAAATCTTTGAAGTATTTCTTCACCAAATTCATACGTGGGGACAGAGCATGATTTCACCTGACCAAAGCTGCATAGTAGAGTCCACTGTTGTGGCCTATTAAATCCCAAACTACTTCCTCTGTCCAGTTCAGGGTCATCAACATCTCTCTGTACTCTTTCACATTAAACTCAGTTTTTTTTTCTACTAAAGATCAGAAGGGAAACAGGAAAGACAGGACAAGGCTACAAGAAGAAGAGGGAGGGGAGTGAATTCTTACTAAACCCTTCTAATAAACAAAGGCTTTTTCTTCTTCTTGTACCCTCTTCCCCTCTCCTCCTACTCCCCGTGGTTGTGTAAATACTGTAAATTCATGTCCACGTGGCTCAGTGACTTGAGGACTGGGAATATGTTTCATTCTTGGCACTTTGTGATGTTTGTGCTCATATTCTCTCTCCTTGGCCTCTAGCTCATGAGCCCTTGTATCATGGTGCCTCGCACCTTCTATGCACTGGTTACACATGTTTTCTCAGGACCCTACCTTTCTCCCTTTCTTCTTTTCCATCATCTCTGTGTCTGTCTCTTGCCTGTGGGTCACATTGTAAAAGCAACCTTTGCAAAATGAATCATATAGGTCTTTTTTTAAAGGAATTTGCTTTTTTCCCCTCTCGGTTTCATTAATTCATTCATCTTTCCGAACCATTTTATCCTGGTCAGGGTCATGGTGGATCCTGGAAACAGTGGGTGTGAGCAATTTCCTTAGTTTGTTGTCATTTCACTGATCTCTAGTTTCACAATGACACCTGCATTCAGTTAAAAAACAAAATCAGCAATCTAATTTCTAGACACTGATTCACATACAGTACTGTGTGACTCATCACATGTCTACACACTTTGTGGTTGTTTGCTCGCACCTCATTTGACCATTTGATACTTTTGAGCTCACTTCAGCATCTTTAAAGCTGACTCAGTAATATACCTGTGTCAAGACTATTAAAGACACTTAATACTTTATGATTTAGTTACCTCTATGGGATTTTTACAGCCTGGTGCTTTCTGTAACACTGAGTGTATTAAGGGATTATGCATGCTTGTGTTGGAATATGCCTGTGTTATCTGACTGATGCCCTTCCATCCGATCCATTATCTGTAGCCGCTTATCCTGTCCTACAGGGTCGCAGGCAAGCTGGAGCCTATCCCAGCTGACTACGGACGAAAGACGGGGTACACCCTGGACAAGTCGCCAGGTCATCACAGGGCTGACACATAGACACAGACAACCATTCACACTCACATTCACACCTACGCTCAATTTAGAGTCACCAGTTAACCTAACCTGCATGTCTTTGGACTGTGGGGGAAACCAGAGCACCCGGAGGAAACCCACGGGGAGAACATGCAAACTCCACACAGACAGGCCCTCGCCAGCTGCTGGGCTCGAACCCAGGACCTTCTTGCTGTGAGGCGACAGCGCTAACCATTACACCACCGTGCCGCCCCCTGACTGATGCCTGTTATATTATTTACATTTGTTTGGGAGAGAGGCTCCGAAGAGTTTATTTACTTTGTCTTGGTTGCTCTAGTTTGGGCTTTTCACTGGATACATTTTAAATAAGGATCTGAGAAGCCAAAGTCAGTTTTCACTCTTAGGCACCTGATGTGTTTGTGCACTTTTGTGTGATGACATATTTCACCACTTGGTGTCGCAATCTGATCTTTGGTTAGGGATGAAATACATCACATCCATCAATATGTAGTTGTTTCTAATATATATATATATATATATATATATATATATATATATATATTTTTTTTTTTTTTTTTTTCCCTTGCAATTTCTACATGGTGTTTCCATGTACATGCAGGTGAAGAC
This sequence comes from Neoarius graeffei, assembly GCF_027579695.1. NCBI lineage: Eukaryota > Metazoa > Chordata > Actinopteri > Siluriformes > Ariidae > Neoarius > Neoarius graeffei. The sequence goes on from NC_083581.1 coordinate 49,711,073, forward strand.
ACTGTCAGAAATAAAGATACCAATTTGTACTTTTCCTTGTCAAAGTCACTATCAAGTTTAAAGCTTTTTGTACATTTAATGTGTGTCCTGGGAAGAGTCATATAATGTACCTTTAGTTTTTACAGTAAAGCTTTAAAGACTAGTGGTCCTTAAGGTCTTATCTATATAGTTAAATTATTTATTTTTAAACGTCAGCAACAAGGAAAAGTCTAGTTTGTCAGAGTGTTTCTTCTTCTTCATTATTATTATTATTATTATTGGGGCGGCACGGTGGTGTAGTGCTTAGCGCTGTCGCCTCACAGCAAGAAGGTCCGGGTTCGAGCCCTGTGGCCGGCGAGGGCCTTTCTGTGCGGAGTTTGCATGTTCTCCCCGTGTCCGCGTGGGTTTCCTCCGGGTGCTCCGGTTTCCCCCACAGTCCAAAGACATGCAGGTTAGGTTAACTGGTGACTCTAAATTGAGCGTAGGTGTGAATGTGAGTGTGAATGGTTGTCTGTGTCTATGTGTCAGCCCTGTGATGACCTGGCGACTTGTCCAGGGTGTACCCCGCCTTTCACCCGTAGTCAGCTGGGATAGGCTCCAGCTTGCCTGCGACCCTGTAGAACAGGATAAAGCGGCTAGAGATAATGAGATGAGATGAGATAATGAGATTATTATTCCTCATTCATCTGTTCACCACTGGCTCTGGAAGATGTGAACAATCTCCCATTGATGCCCAATGAAACTGGTCCCGCCCATTTCCACATTCCAGCCAATCACCAACACGGGAATGTCTTCTTCTCGGCGATGTAGCCAATCAGAAAAGTGCGCTTCAAGAACTCCGTTCTCCAGCGGCTCCGCCCCTGAGCTCAGAGTTTGAAGGAGAGTAAACATGAGCGTCAGTAGAACAGTAGCTGCTGTACACTGTTTACACTAAACGTGAACATTTTTAAATGTGGTTAAACACCGCCATTTTAAACCTGCACTAGTGCTGCTTTTGAGGAGCAACATGAGTAAGGTAAGAAAGACTGTTGGAAAAAAATTATATATATATATATATATATTGGGTGTATTTGAAATGCAAATGGGTGTTGGATTTGCTGGTATAGTGAAAAATGTTGTCCTGATGATATTTTCCTGCTCTGTTTGTGGACTGTGTTGTCATATCAGTTGCTTTTCGCATCTCGCTGCCTGACAGCTGTGTGTTTGCGCATGCGCGCCTGCTGAGCAGAGCAGGCTGTGCTGTGCTGGTGTGTTTTTGCTTTTCTGTATAAGAGGTGTGAAAAAGTGACTTCGGCGCAGTTTTAACGATGTCTGTTAAACCCCACTGTTTATAATATAAAACACGCTTGTTCTAAATGGACTTGTTGTTTCCCCAGGGTTCATGTTTCCTGGCGCCTTTAACGGCAAAAACTCAGGCGTCAGACTCGATGGAGGAAAAAGCTTTCTGTTCCCCTTCCAGAAGATTCTGCGCGCTGATTGCTTTAGCTTACATAACCATCATTTAGCCTTCAGACTTTTATTCCTCTTGTAATTAAGTCCTACTGGGCTCATGTGAAACACCCCTGTGGCTGTGGGGATTGTTTTGTGAGTAGTCTGTGTCGTGAAGGAAACTCCAGAAACATGAGGTGGACAGTAACAAAGTACATTTACCTGAGTGCTGTACTTAAGTACACTTTTTTTTTTTTGAGTACCTGCACTTCACTTGAGTATTATTTTTTCTGAAAACTTATGACTTCACTACATTTAAAAGACAAATATTGTACTTTTTACTCAACTACATTTCTATCAAGCTCCTCATTACTTCTTATAGGCATGTGACAATAAAAATCAAAGTTATTAGATTAAGAATATTTCTACTACACTACTGTAGAAAAGACCTTTAAAATGATGCATGAACCAACTCATCTCATCTCATTATCTCTAGCCGCTTTATCCTGTTCGACAGGCAGGCTGGAGTCTATCCCAGCTGACTACGGGCGAAAGGCGGGGTACACCCTGGACAAGTCGCCAGGTCATCACAGGGCTGACACATAGACAACCATTCACACTCACATTCACACCTACGGTCAATTTAGAGTCACCAGTTAACCTAACCTGCATGTCTTTGGGGGAAACCGGAGCACCTGGAGGAAACCCATGCGGACAACATACAAACTCTGCACAGAAAGGCCCTCGCTGGCCACGGGGCTCGAACCCGGACCTTCTTGCTTTGAGGCGACAGCGCTAACCACTACACCACCATGCTGCCCGCATGAACCAACTATCTATGATAAATATTAAAGTTATGATTTTTTTTTTTAATTTCAAAAAAATCGAAGGGATTTTCAGCCCTTAATTACACACTTTATAATACATAGGGGCAGTACGGTGGTGTAGTGGTTAGCACTGTCACCTCACAGCAAGAAGGTCCAGGTTCGAGCCCCGTGGCCGGCGAGGGCTTTTCTGTGCAGAGTTTGCATGTTCTCCCCGTGTCCGTGTGGGTTTCCTCCGGGTGCTCCGGTTTCCCCCACAGTCCAAAGACATGCAGGTTAGGTTAACTGGTGACTCTAAATTGAGCGTAGGTGTGAATGTGAGTGTGAATGGTTGTCTGTGTCTATGTGTCAGCCCTGTGATGACCTGGCGACTTGTCCAGGGTGTACCCCGCCTTTCGCCCGTAGTCAGCTGGGATAGGCTCCAGCTTGCCTGCGACCCTGTAGAACAGGATAAAGCGGCTACAGATAATGAGATGAGATAATACATAGGGCCAAATTACTCAATTCTGATTGGTCAATCAAGGAGGGCTTTTTTTTTCCCTTAACACGGGGCCGTATTTCTGAAATGCTATTGGCTAGTTTGTTGCTTGGTTCCGGTTACAAAAATTAGCAAATTTTGTCAACAAAATGGCTGACTCAGCAATGCCGCGTTTCGCTATATTTGACGAAGAAATGATAAACCAATTGAAAGCTGCAAGCGAAAATGAAAATGCCAAAAAAAAAGTACGTATTTTTGGCTTTCCATGTTTAAGAAATGGGCCGTGGAAAGACAAATAAACGACTCTGTCGTGGCATATGAACACTGTGAGTTAGATAAGGTGCTATCGCAGTTTTATTGTGTCATGATGAAAGACACTTTAGAAATTGATTCAAATGTGCAAGATAGTCTTGCGTGCTGATTGGTTCAGAAAACGTGAATGACAAATGTTGTGAACTTGAATGGCTTCCGAAGTATGAATTTGGCCCTATATATTATAAACAAGTAATCGTATGGTTCCTCGTAAAATTAAGGATCAGTTTCACTCGTGATTTCAAAGTTTTGAAATTGCCCTAATCGTTTCACAACTCAGGCAATTTTCAAAACTTCGAAATCACTCGTGAAATTAATCCTTAATTTTACTCGGCCCCATACGATTACCTGTACAAAACAATCGAAGAACTGTGACCGATATCAACAACTTCCACCTGTAAATGACCATAACTTGCTTAATTTTTGTCCTGTTTTTTGTCCGTCCGCTGGCAGCACTTGGACACATAGTTTTCTAATGTTAGCAAAACCAATGTGCTAGTCTTTTGATTACGATGAAACTTGGCATTAATCAAGAAAAATACTTAAGCTGTCACTTCTATATGTTTAGAAAATACAACCTACTCACCATTGATGGTAGCAGAAGTCGGAAGATGAGGGTCTACTTCATAATTTTTTTCCACTTCTCGTTGTCACATTGCAAAAATTCGAGAACCATGAGGTTACTGACTGACTACGTCATCAGTATTTGTGTACTGGGGAAATCCGCAAGGGAATCAGTAACGTAGAAAGCAAAGACCAAAACGCAACGCATGAGTAGCCACTGTAGGCCGCTAGCGGTAGGCAGAAACAATATGCAGGTCATTGTAGCGTAACTACTTCTTACTATGAAGCAGCTTTGAAAGTGGATGTTCTTTTCTAAAACGTGATTTTGTTTTTTCACAGGTGACACTGAGATAGTCTATCAGTAATCACTAGGATCACATCACACCCATAGACTATAAAATCAAGTTCAGTGATTTCCTAGTAGCATTATTTGAACACAATCAGTTGATGACAGAATGGAAGGGCACGGTTCTTCTGGAGAACGTACACACTCATGGCCCATGAACCCATGTTTCAGTTTTCTGAAAGGATTAAAGATACGTTTTGTTTTAAATGTTTGCTTTGTTTGCCGAAAACGAACATCATCACGGCCTACAAAAACTCGACGTCCAACCTGCAGAAGCATATTGAGGTATCCATCCATTATCTGTAGCCGCTTATCCTGTTCTACAGGGTCGCAGACAAGCTGGACCATGTCCCAGCTGACTATGGGTGAGAGGCGGGGTACACCCTGGACAAGTTGCCAGGTTATCGCAGGGCTGACACAGAGACAAAAACAACCATTCACACTCACATTCACACCTACGGTCAATTTAGAGCCACCAGTTAACCTAACCTGCATGTCTTTAGACTGTGGGGGAAACCGGAGCACCTGGAGGAAACCCACGCAGACACGGGGAGAACATGCAGGACCTGGGCTCGAACCCAGAACTTTCTTGCTATGAGGTGACAATGCTAACCAATATACCACCGTGTCATATTGAAGTATATAAACGTTTTATTCCAAGAGAAAGCTTGCAATGAATTTGTCTGTGCTTTTAGAGCTAGCGATAACGTTGTAATAGCTATGCAGTCTGGTTAGTCAAATGACTTTCTATGGATTTGAGGTCTACAGGCTTGGCCAGTTCAGCCTGTGTTTTGGCAGCTGACTGCTTGTCAGAACAAGCTATTGTCTTGTCCATGGCTAACGTTAACACATCGCTAGTTAACTTGGACACTATTAGTTAGCATGTAAAAACAGAGTTACACAAACATGAATAACATTAACTTATCTGAAGTCCTTTCAGAAATATGTTTTAGCATAATCTTGTCAAATAAACAGGATGTAGAAATATTTCTTTTCTAGTAGCTACTCAATATGATTTTGAGTTTGAAAAGAGTTTGCTAGCATGTCAGGTGGAGTTTCACTCAGTGCGTTTACATGCACATAGAGAAAATCGAATTTCTGCCGTTGCTCAACTGAAATCGAAGTTCTAAATGGCATGGAAACACCTTAGCTCAGCTGAAATCGAACCGAACTGGATTTCTCGTAATCGAGCTACGCGACCTAGATTATGCGATTGTAGCCGAGCTACTTAGTGCATATAAACCCTATCGAGCTACGTAGTCGAGCTACTTACTTCAGCACTGCCCCTTCCGGAAGTGACGAGTGATGAGACCACAAGCGGGAAACACAACAGCCTCGGTCGGCATGACAACAGTAGTAGAAACGTGCACTTCTGGAGCAATGAGGAGATAGAGTTCATGCTCATTCAGCTTAAGTAGCTGAAAAAAAATATATATATATATCTCGATGTTGCTGTCCTCGTCGTTGTTCTTCTTGTGAACACGGAACTGATAACTTTGTTTATACTCTTGAATAGCTCTTCTTCATGACGACAACCGGAAGTGTACCAACACGATGGGGCGTGTAGCGCCACCTGTGGCTTGGGTGCACAATGTACCTCACACAGTAGCTCGATTTCCTTGTGCGCATGTAGGATTGGATTTCTCTGGCACCCCTGCTGGGACCCTTAGCTCGATTACCGACAGCAGCTCGATTTGGATGTGCATGTAAACGCACTGACTGGCTAGCTAGCTTAATGTTAAACCACCATGATGGCACAGCATGCGTTTATTTTCTGAATTCACATTTCTGTCTTTGGTAACAGTGTTAGGTTTTGTAAGCGTTGTGGCAATAATACAACGATGCACTGACAGAAAATGTACTTTTTATACTTAAGTATTTTTAAAAGCAATACTTCAGTAAAAAAAAAATTTTTTTAAGATTTTTTTTTGGGCTTTTTCCACCTTTGTTGGATAGGACAGTGTAGAGACAGGAAATGAGCAGGAGAGAGATGGGGAGGGATCAGGAAATGACCTCGGGTCGGAATCGAACCCAGGTCCCCGGATTTATGGTATGGTACCCCAACTTAAGTAAAAATTTGACTGGACAACTTTCACTTGTATCGGAGTAAAATTTAACCAGTGGGATCTGTACTTTGACTTAAGTAATGAAGTTGGGTACTTTGTCCACTTCTGGACATTTCTCATTTCTTTCACAGACCTGCTGCTATTTCCCAGAAGTGTAACACATTTCTGGTTCCTGGAAAAGTCCCAGGGGGAAAAGATTCATATGAGTGCTGTTGTTTTGCCCAGAAATGATCCGAATCCCAAATTGCCCTCTTGTCCCTGCTTGTCCACTACAAAGGGTATGAATTGTATAGGCTTCTGTTCCACATGTAGTGCACTATATGTCCACTAGGGAGGCATTTGGAACATGGCCGTTAGTAAAGACAGCTTCGTCACAAATCATTAAGCGCTTCACTGGAGACGCTTTAATTTCATGGTCTGTGCGAATATGAAGGACAAACCAGACTACATGTGACCGCTCTCTCTCTCTCTCTCTCTCTCTCTCTCTCTCTCTCTGTCTGTAATCAAGACTTTAGAGCAGTCCAAGGACCCACAAAGTTTCCCTTCCAGTGTGTTTCTAGTCACATTACTGGAACTACTGGTACTAAACTGAAACACCTCCAGTGGGCTAAGGTACATTGTTAGAGAGCCAAAACTCCAATATCTTTAATGCCATTTTTCCTGAATGGCATCTCTTTTATTATCTGACAAAATAATTCTCCATTGCTGTATACACACCTCCCAGGCTTACCTGCATGGCACGGAGCAAACATGTTACATCTGAGTGGAATAATGGTAGGATCAGGTTACACAGATTTAGCTCGATTTTGACATGATGTTGTCGTAGCTGACACAATCCAGCCACTGGGGGTGCATAAGCGTACTCTTGGCGCTGGTCCCAAGCCAAGATAAATTGGAGAGGGTTGTGTCCGGAAGGGCATCTGGCATAAAACTGCCAAATCTAACACGCGGATTGAAAAGAGAAATACCATACCGGATCAGTCGGGGCCCAGGTTAACAACAGCCGCCTCCGGTCGTTCTTTCTTTATGTCTACTCTTTGCATCTTTTCTACACTCTCCGGGATGAGTGTAGTGAAAATGCAAGGAGTAGATGTAAAGAAAGTTGGTGAATTCAAGTACCTGGGGTCAACTGTGCAGGAAAATGGGGGCTGCGATAGTGAGGTGAGAAAGAGAGTGCAGGCAGGGTGGAGCAGTTGAAGAAGGATTTCGGGAGTCATTTGTGATGGGAAAGTCCCAGCAAAAGTGAAAGGTAAGATGTATAAGACAGTAGTGAGACCAGCTGTGATGTATGGATTGGAGACCGTACCGTTAACGAAGAGACAGGAGGCAAAGTTGGAGGTGGTGGAGTTGAGGATGTTAAGGTTTGTGATGGGAGTGACGAGATTGGACAGGATAAGGAACGAGCACATCAGAGGGACAGCACATGTGGAGAGCTTGGGGAATTAAGCTAAGAGAGATGAGACTGAGATGGTACGGGCACATCCTGAGAAGAGATGCAGAGCATGTTGGAAGGAGAATGTTGAGGATGGAGCTGCCAGGCAAACGAAAACGAGGAAGGCCAAAGAGGAGATGAAAGTGGCAGGTGCGGTAGAGAAGGATGCAGAAGACAGGGAGCGATGGAGATGAAAGATCTGCTGTGGCGACCCCTAATCGGGAGCAGCCAGAAGAAGAAAGAAGTTGTCGTAGCTGACACATTTCCAGCATCAGGCCTGAATGTGAATGTCTGGAGCGATGAACAGGCCTTGTAGCATGACATAATAATCAAAGAATAGCAATATGGTGTCTGGGACACCCTACCCTTCAGGATACTCTCCACTGATCCTGGCATTGTTCCACTCAGATGTAACACACATTTGCTCAGTGCCATGCAGGTAAGTCTGAGAGATATGTATACAACAATGGTGAGGTGTCCCAGATGCCACATCACTGTTCTTTGATTATTATGTCATGCTACAAGACCTGTTCATCGCGCCAGACATTCATATTTCAGCCTTGATGAAAAGTCTAGCGTGTCAGATTTTTTTTTTGTGTATTTTCTCACCTAGTCTGGCAAATCCTACGACATGTTCCTTGATAGCCATGATTGACAGTTTCTTGACCCTCCTCCTCAAATGACACGTAAGGCGGTGGACAATGATTGGTCGGGGTCAAAGTTGTAGTGTTGCCCTTCTCCTGGCCAAGACAGAGCAATAATTTATGGCACTCTGATTGCCTTGTCTGACATGGTGACCATCTTGAAAGACATTCTGGCATAGCACAGGAAATATATATTATAATATCAGGGTTATTGTTGTTGTATTTTCATTATTCCAGTGAGAAGTTATTGGCTGCGTGCTGTCCTCGTGTCACAGGGGGACATTGTTAACAGCGGTGTTTAGTTTGAGAATCATTTTCATTGAACTGAAGCATAAGCGATAATGGTCAGGTTTTGTTGTTGGCTCCTTAAACAAATGAGCAAGAGCTTCTTTTCTCACTCACCATTTCAGTGACATTCTCTCTCATGTTAATCAGAAATCTAGAATAGAAATAGTGGAGACAGCAAACTGATTCTCTCTTCCAGAATGTAGTGCAGCTGTATGAGGCAGTTGTGCTGAAGCACAATAAAAACTCAGTGATTGATGAGATGATGAGCATGATGGCAGTATTAAGACAGGTGATGAAGCTTTGGAAGCTTTTTTTGTTTGAGCAGAGAGTACAGGTGAGGTTAGACTAGAGGACTGAAGCACTGCTAAACATGAAGTAATGGGGATAGCATGGTGGTGTATTAGTTAACACTGTCCCGTCTGGGGTCTTTCTGTGTGGAGTTAAGATGTTCTCCTTGTGCCTGCGTAGGTTTCCTCTGGGTGCTCCACTTTTTTCCGACAATCCAAATACTGTACATGTGGATTAAATTAGCTCGGTACTCTAAATTGCCCATAGGTGTGAAATGTGAGTGTAATGGCTGTCTGGCTCTGTGTTGGCCCCGTTATAGACTGGCAACCTGTCCAGGTTGCACCCTGCCTCTCGTCCAATGCCAACTGGGATTGGTTCCAGCTCACCGTCTACCCTCAAAGGATAAGCATTATAGAAAATGAATGAATGAATGAATGAATGAATGAAGTAAGGGTGTGTTATTATCTGATAGTCAGCTGGCATTGTGAGTAATGTAGGAAACTGAAACTGGGCCATGAAAGAAGTTTAAACTTAAAAACGAGACCGTCAATGACGGCATAGCTCACTCTGGCCCCGTCTAGTCCAGAAGGAACGATCTCAAGTGGGCCACCTTGCGCAGTAAATGTTGCAAGCTATATACAAGCCATATATAGAAGCTATATGCACCCTAGGTACCCTTACCTTCATGCCAGAAAGAATCAAAATCGGTGAAGAATTGAGGGAGAAGAAGGGATTTGTGTGGAAACTGCTCGTTAGGGCTTAATTACTCCATATCTTCATTATTAATTGGAATTATGCAAATTTGGGTTGAAGCTATATGCACCCCAGGCAGACCTACCTTCCTGCTAAAAAGAATTAAAAATCGTTGAAGAAGCAACTTTTGTGAAATGTGGACGCTGCCGGATGGATGATGGACAACACACGATGGCATAAGTTCATCGTCTGTTGGCCGGATGAGCTAATAAAAAGTCAACTTAGAATTTTATTACTTAATAAATATCGGACATCGTTGAAGTTCAATTAGATTTATGATAAAAGTCAACGTGGTAGCCATTTAGGTTGGTATTTGGAGCCTCTTCTGTTAAATGAAACCAACAGAAAAATAGCTTGAAAGATACTACAGACAGAATAGAACCATAAATGAAGGAAATGTTTTACTAAAGTGGTGAAGGAAGAAAGTGTTTGAATTTTGCGATCTTTGCATTCATGGTAATACAGTTCAGACTGCCATGTGCTGCTTACGCTGCTAATTGTTTGGTGGCTGTTTAATTGACGTGAAGTCCAGCACATAATGAGAGAGAAGAACTGAAGGAAGCTGCTCCTTGAGGAATTTGTCAATTAGCCAGCACTAAGGTTCATTAGGAGTTCCTGAAATGCTTCAGCTACTTCTCGAAAATAACTCCTTCTGAGCACAGTGGACATTTTGTAAGGACTCTGGCATTTTGGCATGTTGCTGAATACATAGCCTGCTTACAAACAGCCAGCGTTTGGAACAAAGTGCAGATCAGAGTTGAGGGATTGACTCTCGGACGAGATCTGATGTTTGGAGAGAATCTCGCGCTCTCTTTCTGTGCTCTTGGGCAGTGTGTCTTAGACTTCACAGAATTCTAGGAGAGATTTGTCTGAATTGCTTTAACTCGTATTTATCTGCAGAAGAGAGAAAACAGCTGTTTGCTAAAGGGAAACCCACATGCTGATGTAAATGTGCTGGCGGGCACTGTGGTGATAACGGCAGTTGTTATCAGTAACAACGAAGTGAAAATTGCTTCCATATCATGCAATCCTAGTGAATTTATAAGAAATAAGTGTGTAAAAAGGAAATGACTGAAATGTGTTGCTGCACACAGCTACAAATAAGGCTACATCCACACGACAACGGCAACGAGATTTTTTTTTTTTTTTTAAATATCGTGTCCACATGGGCAATGGATCAGTAAAATATCAGGTTCATATGGCAATGCAACGCTTGCTGAAAACGATGCAATACACATGCCACACCTCTACGTGCGCTGTAAGACGGTCCCATCGGAGACACCAGAACAATAGAAGAAATAGACGCATGCGCATAAACCCCTTCTTCTGTAGCATTAGCCACATAAAGTTTTGATTATTAATCAGTAGCGTAAAACGAAAGACGCGGAAAGAGGAATGAATGGGGGTAGATGGAAGCCGGTACGCCAACATTCTGATATCTTCCAGAATTCTTTAATGGTCCGGAATAAATTGAATGCTACATGTTGATGGATTACTTTGTTCTTCTACGCCCTTTTTGAGGAATGTATTGTCGGACTTAAACCAACATCTGAAGAGGTGAGATCACTCCTTTTTTTTTTTTTTCCTATTTTTGCTTGCGGGATTGTTTTTGTGCAAAGCCACTGCACACGCGCGCGCCGCCACTCTTGGGCACTTCAGTCCAAGGCCGTCCCATGTTAACCTAACTGCTCGTCTTTGGACTTACACACAGTACACTGTGTATATGGTTGAAAATGAAAGGAAAAATAATCCCCTATGAGACCACTCTAATGTTAGGATAGAAATACGTTAAACGTGAGCAGTCAGAAAATCTCTGTGTATTGTATTGCAGTGACTCTGATCTCTAGGTGGACAACTGGACCTAAATAATGGCAAACAAAATTCCCACGACATCATAACAGAATGAGTTTCTTTTCCGTCTGTATGTAATCCAGCCAGTAGCAGCGCCAGAGAAAAAGAAATTTGAGTGATTTATTTTAAATGTGAAGTAATTAGACTATCGATTTAAAAAAAAAAAAGGTAGTTACACACAAGGACAGATAAAGAGCCAGGTGGTTTCAGTTATTCAGTAATAGGATGTTATGAACAATAGCTTGGCAAAACTGTCCATGCATGCATGTATTTTTGTGCATCTGTTGTCTGGGTTGTGTGTTTGGTGGTTTGTGTGATCTACATTTCCTGCTACGTGTATCCCGTAGTCTCGGAGTCTCCAGTTTTCATTATGATCTTCAGGAAAGCGAAAGCTTCATATTTGGTAAGCTGATAACATTGTGTCCTTTGAGTTCTTGCTTGATAAAAAGCTGCTGCTAATAGACTGTGTGCGAGTAGTGTGTGCAGTCTGACATGACGCAGGTCGTACAGTTGACAGTGCAGCGGCGGTGCAGCCAGATACGAGGACATGATGTCCGGAAAGGCCTGGTCAGTGCATCAGATGTCAGCAGTGATCACGATAATAGGCTTCTTTAAGTTGATCAGAGTAATGTGCAGAAGAGTAATGATTATAGGTTTATCCAGTGTGTTTGTCTTTTATGCAGTCCTTTGCTTTTATTTAAATTAATAGTGTATAGACAGTAACACAAGTAGAAAACTTATCGTCTGTTTTTGTTTTGTTTTTTTAAACTCAAATAGGTCAGATTTAACTGCTCAGAATTAATTAAATAATGCTTTATTTACAAATCCAGCTGAGCCAAGAATGACTCCTTATTTCATATCAATGTTGAAAGAAATGAACGAAGCCAAAATGAATAAAATCGCATCTGGTGCGTTTTAGTATGAAATTATGCAATAACCTCAAAAATATATCACCTTACAGACTGTGTGGGCCAAAAGACCTTCTGTGAAGTTATGTAGAGAGGAAAAAAAGAAAAAGTAGCAGAGATTCAAATTGATTTTGAGATTGGGGGGGGAACGATTTTCGATTCGAAAAGTAGACTCGTGTGTTTGCTGGGTTGAAGGACTGCTATTATCGATGCACAAGATATAAAGTGCTGCTCCAGTGGTAGACATCCATCCATCCATCCATTATCTGCAGCCGCTTATCCTGTTCTACAGGGTCGCAGGCAAGCTGGAGCCTATCCCAGCTGACTACGGGCGAAAGGCGGGGTACACCCTGGACAAGTCGCCAGGTCATCACAGGGCTGACACATAGACACAGACAACCATTCACACTCACATTCACACCTACGGTCAATTTAGAGCCACCAGTTAACCTAACCTGCATGTCTTTGGACTGTGGGGGAAACCAGAGCACCCGGAGGAAACCTATGCGGACACGGGGAGAACATGCAAACTCCGCACAGAAAGGCCCTCGCTGGCCACGGGGCTCAAACCCGGACCTTCTTGCTGTGAGGCGACAATGCTAACCACTACACCACCGTGCTGCCCAGTGGTAGACTTTCATTACAAAATCTAAACATGCACGGTCCATAATCTGTGCCCGGGATCCGGTTTATAATGGTCAGATATGTAATCTGAAATCTGTATTATAGGTTCTCGAGAGTTTATAAAGAGCCAATGGCATGGAAACTTGTGTGATGTATTGGGAAGGTCGAGGGGACAAGAGGGCAGGAAACTCATAACAGTGCTGTGCTGACCTCATCTCTGGAACAGGCAGTCTCTGTTCCCCTACTGCCTGTCCCACCCTACACACGCACACACACAAACCGACCAAGTCCACCCAACACTCTAACACACATACACACACACAAATATACAGTCAGTTCCTTCTTTTGACTGTCCCACCCTGTTGGGACACACTGATTCAGTGAGGCTAGAATTGGGGTTACGTAGACGTGCACACATGTATGCACATGCGCACATTCCCTGCTGAGCTTCTCCTGGGCATAATGAAACGGGGTATCGTAAAGGTGAAGCCCACAACCAAGCACTTGAGATGTACAAACTGTACTAAACACTGCTTATAGTCTCTTGCAGGATAAACAGTGGGGTTCTAGATTATAATCTATTTAATTATGCTCAGTTCCATGAGAATAGTAGTAGTATCAAAGTCTCAGAGGGATTTGTTACTGTCATGTAATGAATTTAGCAGCACAAGGGAGGAATTTTCTTCGCATGTCGTTTAAACCTTGACACTCCGAGTTTTGGTGGATAGTCGAGAGAGCTTGTCCATCACGTTACAGTTACAGTTTGTATTGCATCACTGAGCAAGGTGACCAAATGGCAGATCTTAACCAATGCTAAAGAAAAGGAAAATGTAATGAGGGTATGGAGGAATAAAGTTGGGCATGCTTTTCTCTTTGGCCTGTGTAACCGCCGTATCTGCTTATGGTGTGTGTTCGTGTGCATGTGTCCAAATTGTCCTTTGCACTCTTCAATTCCTCCTCTGTTCTTTCATTTGGGCTTGAAGGGGAGGGTCCTCACTCTTAAAGGCCATCTTTTGACTAAAGAGCTTTTGGCTCATGTTCTGGGTGGCTAAAATTATGCGAACAGGCTCTCGTTGTCTGTGCTCCAGCTCCAGCGAGAAGTCCGTGCCCAGGACAGGCGCTGTCAACACACCGCTGGCTGGGCAGTAGAGCCGTCCAGAGAGAATCACACCTCAGCGAGTTGGCTAGAAAAGACTAGAAGTGAAGTGCTAGTGGTAGAAGGGGGTGTGGTCGATCTGTACAGATAGTTCGTGCTGGTTTGGAGTGATGTGTTAGCCCGTTAATCATTTTTTCCATTGGGGCTTGTGGGAGGCTCGTGAGCTTTCGGTTTTAAAAGGTAAGAAGCTTTTTCTATATAATCAGCCACGCCTGAGTGAAATCAGTGCGACTGTATGGGGTGGAGTTGGCAAAAAAATGGGAATGCCATATGTCAGTACTATTTGACATCTTAGCAACTGAAAATATCATATATATATATATATATATATATATAGAGAGAGAGAGAGAGAGAGAGAGAGAGAGAGACAGATTTGAGTATTTCCTGTTATACTGTATCCTTATATAAGTTTACTAAACCTATTTCTAGACTTTTGTTTGTTTTGTACTATTTTTTTTTTTTTTTTTGCTTCTTTCTATAAAATTAGCAAATCTGCCAGAAGAGTAACCTTGAAATTAGTAAGTAAGTAAATAAAGTCTAGAAGTAAGTTTAATAATCTTATTTTGGTCTATTGTAATATTATAATAGGAAATAATAGATAAATCTGACTATGTTCAAGATTTTTTTTTTACTTGATGTCTTTTTGCAGTGCAGCTGCAAAAGTTCAAGCTAATCATTTCAATCGCTCTCACAGCTTTGCCAGATTTTTATTTTTGCCATTCTTATGAGTTCGTTAGTTGATAGTTTTTTATAATTTTGATTATTAAAAAAAAAAAATAAATCAGTCGAAGCAAATTCATAGCCTGTCCGAAAACAGGAGAAAATATATTTTCTTTTAAAATAAAGGGAAACGGAGAAGCTGAACATGCCTGAGGATCGTAAGCAGGCTGGTTTATTACAGCAGCTGGAGAGCCAAAGCTCATCAGTGTGTAATCTGGCAGAGCTGATCTTATCCTCCTGTAAACATTCGTTTTCTGCCCATAAACAGTCTTTTTTTTTTTTCTTTTCTTTTCCACTCTATGCATATTTTAACATCACTCTTCCAGCTGCTAAGATATTGTAAGTTGAGAAAGATGGGAGATTTATAGCGGAGCACATGGCCTATCACTGTTTATTCAGTAACTGTGCGGATTAGAGCCGCTTTTCCACATTCTTTACTTGTTATATAAAAACGTGAAGTCCAATGCCCTTATCCAGCCTGTGACTTTCTTTTATAGCATCCTGATGCAAAGGAAGAATCAAGAGCACATTTTTATATTATTACCAATCAAAACAATGTATACACAACTTATTCTGGTTTAAAATATTATTGGTGGGGTTTTTTTCCCCTCAGTCATACGTCTTAAATGCATTGAAACTGCGCTTTTCCAAATGTCATGTTCTTAAACGCTGTATTTTAAGCATGATCTTGTTTTGTGTGAGTTTCAGTACCTGTGTTACTTGTATCCATGTCTACGTTGAGAATCAGGACAGCATGACATCACACTCATATTCACTAAACAAACAAACAAAAACGTGACTGGGCAAATTTTATTTTCTTTAGTTGCATTATAATCCTGGTAAACATCATTATTATTCCCAAAACATTTGATTTTTGTTGATTTAAAATAATTTTTCATTATTAAAATAATAGTTTTTTTTTTTTTTTTAAATGGCACTGATGGTTTGCTTGCACTTAAATACCGTTGTGTATATTGTATTGTATTGTATTGTATTGTATTGTACACTGCAAAAAATGATGTCTTAGCAAGTGAAAACAGTTGAAACTATCTAGAATTTCCTATTAGAAGAAGATTATTAAACCTAGTTCTAGATTGCAACCAACTTATTCTAAGATGTCTTATCAGATGACACCCAGCTCTACCTGTCTGGAAAACCCTCTTCCACCCTCCCTCCCACCTCCCTTACTACTTGCTTAGCTGAAATCAAATCCTGGTTCACCTCTAACTTCCTGAAACTGAACAGTGACAAAACTGAAGTCCTCCTTGTAGGCACCAAATCCACCCTCTCCAAAGTTGACAGTATCTCCTTTTCAATTGACGGTTCCATAGTTTCCTCCTCCCCTCAGGTCAAGAGCCTGGGTGTCATCCTAGACAGCTCTCTATCCTTTCTCTCTCATATCAATAACATTACACGGTCTGCTTATTTTCACTTACGCAACATAAATCGTCTTCGCCCCTCCCTCACCTCCCACACCACCTCCATCCTTGTACACAGTCTTGTCACTTCCCGCATTGGCTACTGTAATTCTCTCCTCTTTGGTCTCCCTCAAGAATCCCTTCATAAGCTCCAACTGGTCCAGAATTCAGCTGCCCGTATCATCACCAATACGCCCTCTTTTCATTACATCACCCCAACACTACAGACTCTCCACTGGCTCCCTATCAAATACAGGATCAACTTCAAAATTCTCCTCCACACATTCAAGGCCATCCATAATCTTGCCCCTCCATATTTGTCCAATATTCTCCACATTGCTACCCCCTCTCGCTCCCTCCGATCCTCCTCCTCCATCCTCCTCACTGTCCCCTCTGCCCGTCTCAGTACTATGGGGAGTAGAGCTTTCAGTCACTCTGCTCCTCAGCTCTGGAATTCACTCCCCCACGACATACGTAATATCGACTCTCTACCTCTATTCAAATCCAGACTGAAAACTCACTTGTTTCAGTTAGCATATTCACTGTGACTTTTACCATCTTTATATTCTCTGTTTACTTTCTCTGTGCTTTTATTGTTTTTACTGTTGTTTTTATTCTTGTTTTTACTGTTTGTGTAGTGTCCTTGAGTGTTTTGAAAGGCGCTTTTAAATAAAATGCATTATTATTATTAAGTAAAAATATCTGTCCATGCAGCAAGATAATTTCACTAGTATTAAGTCATTTTCTCCTCAAATTAAATTTTTTTTTGTATCGTATTGTATTGTCCTTGCAAAGACGAGAAGACCTAAAAATCCACCCCTAAGTATTAAGGCACTACTGCGTGGGTGTGTCATTCAGAGAAAGCTGCCAAGCTTTGCAGATCTACAATACAGAGCCGTATGGCATCCAGTGGGCACGCAGTGCGTCTCCTGACAGCTGTCCAAACAGTGCCCAGCTCTGGAGGCCGAGAGTGGAAATGAGCTCCTTCTACCTCCACTGCCAAACGGAAAAACACACAGCTCTAGACAAAGCTGATTTATTCTCCTCAGCTCAGACGTCACACACGCTCTAGAGCACAATGCAAAATGTTCATGCACATATAGCCCAAACACTTCATCTGTCTTCATTTTATCTCCGTATGAAACCAAGTGTGCATTGAGGATTATCAGTGTCTCTGATCAATAGACAAAGCAATAGGGATCACTGAAATAGTTCAGTTATTCTTTGTTCTCCAATAGGGTAGCGTCTCTTAAAACAAGGTGTGTCACTGTGAGATTAAGTATTTATGCAAAGGTTTTGTCCTCCTGCCGGACTTGGAAAGGTGAGACACTCGACACAAAGGCAGGAATAGGACCTGGTTCAAGATCAGAGGTACAGAACAAAATGTGAGAGAAGGATGAATACGATCAGAAAAAACTGATAAAATACCGAGGTGGTTATATGTGGATTTAGTTGTTGTTGTTGTTGTTTTTCAGTTCTTCATGAACATTAACTGTCTGGGACTTTAATGGATGTGTTTTCTTTAGGCAGGGAAGGGCGAGCCCCATGAGTTTAAGGAAAAAACCTTTAAGAAGAAGCGCCAGTGTGGGGTGTGCAAGCAAAACATAGAAAGTCTGGCATCCTTCTGCCGAGGTAAGTCTTTTCTCCTGATTCCTTCACCTTTTAGTTCTTAATTACTTTTCAGTGATTAAACTCCTGCTTCCTGTTGAACAGTGTTGCTTAAAGCATGGCTTAGAGAAACCTCTTTCAAGGAGCAAAAGAGAAAATTTATTTCTGGCTTGGACTCTAAATCTATATTGTCTTGTTCTTTGTCATCTGCAGTCTGTAAAACAGCCACTCACAAGAAATGTGAAAGTAAGGTAAGGACATGCTGCATTTATGTTTAATTTTTTAAAAGATCCTGTCTGGTCTCATCATCCACCATACCAATAATGTCATGAGTATAAAAACACGGGTACGTTAATACTCAGATGAGCTAACTCTCATCTCAGTTCTTCTATCAGTCTCTCTCTCTCTCTCTCTCTCTGAAGGCCTCTGTGTGTTGGGGCAGCCGCACCCCAGCCACATGCTGCAGTCCTGAATAGCTCATTGACAGGGCACTGAATGCCTGCTGTACCCATAGGCTGAGCTGGCACACAGTGTCAGGCCTGCAGAAGTCAGCAGCATCCTATGTTTTGCCAAGAGTACGCAAGAGCTAAATCAAGCTTTGGAAACTGTTAATGTAGACTAATCTGTTCTTAATAAGGATTATAGCGGCGCTCCCTGCACATGAAGTGCGCGGCGCAAAGCTGCATACTTAAGAGAATATGGTAATGGATTGACCTGATTTTTGATGGCTTTTGCGACCGTACAACGTCTGAACGGACGACGTACGTGTATCACCACAGGGATCCCGACCGTAAGTGCAAGGCAACATATCTCATATATACTTGACCTCCAGATAACGACATTTATATCTTTATTTAGATCAGATAGATGGGTTTTTATCCAGCACTTATTTTTAATTTGCTTTTTAAAAAATAATGTAGGATTATTTACTAACATTTTATGGAAAATATTCATGACGGTTTCATATAAAACTAGTTCAAGCAGTTTTATTAGTCCACTAGCTTGTTGGACTATTGACAGTTGTAACCAGACAACTGTTTCACATATTGAGTTTGAAATATCAAGATTGCAGCTCGAACCCTCTGAGCTCATGCATTGCATTCAGTCGATGTTTGTTTTTTTTTCCCCTGAAGGTTTTTATCCTCCTGGGTTTTTTTTTTTTCTTTGCAAGCAATGTATCTTTGCATTGTATGCTTTTTTTTTTTACCTGAATGATTTCTTACTCTGCACACTTGCATTAACATAACTACTGTATAGTGCAATAGCAACGATGAGCATCTTTCCTTCGTTTTAGATAATCTAAATCTATGCAAATCGATATTGATTAGTTCTTATGTCCCATTATATTTGATCGTAACTATATAGTAATGATGTAAAGTGAAAGCGCTGGTTCACTGCTGTCCACCAGGCACCCAGCAGAGTCACACCATAATAAATGTCGTGGTGGTGTTTCTGGCACCTGGCATGCAGTGTCAAAGAAAGGAATTAATATGTATTCGTAACTGTGATGCGCAGCTCGTTATTGGTATCACTGTCACAAGACAATGCAGCAATTTATTGACGTGAAATACACAACACGACACAATTCAATGGCTCATATGCGATAATATTATTCTATTCAGGTAGTTTTTGTGCCTTTGTAAATATTTTGCTCATACGCTCATCAGGAGCTCCGCTTTTAGGCACTGCCTAAATATTTATTACAGTTAGAAATCTGTTGATGCATTCATTCTGTGGATGTTTCAATAAAAGCAAAAGCAAGCAGTTTTGGCATTAGGAATGGAGCAACACAATGGTTTGCTAAAGAACGCTCATAATCTCGGATCAAACCCCTCTTCCACAGGATGGCACGTCAGTCTTGGCGTGTTAATCTGTTCCTCTGTCTAATGGCCTAGAGACACTATCAATCATTCTTAGGCTACATCCACACGACAACGGCAACGAGATTTTATTTTAAAAAAATATCGCGTCCACATGGGCAACGGATCAGTAAAATATCAGGTACATATGGCAACGCAACGCTTGCTGAAAACGATGCAGTACACATGCTACACCTCTACGTGCGCTGTAAGATGGTCCCATCGGAGACACCAGAACAATAGAAGAAGTAGGACGCATGCGCATAAACCCCTTTTTCTACCCGGTGTGAAGCACTGTCAGGAACAAACACACAAGAAGAAGAAGATGGCTGCGACTACGCGAGGAAATCGTGCCTTCTGTATGTACAAATGAGTTTTATTAGTGTGCATAGTTTTATATAACTTAATTTTCTTATTGTGTGTGAACATTTTGAAAAGCATTTTTATATAATTTAGATAACTTTTTATATTGTATGTGAAAATTTTGAAAAGCAGTCTTATCCAATAAAAAAAGAAATTCAAGAAATGGTTCAGGTTCATACAAAACAGCGAGAGTGCTGCTTGTTCTAGTCATGTGGTTGTGACGTCATCGTAAACAAATCCGTTCTACTCATCCAGACGACTTCGCAATGGCGCCGTTGCCAGATTTTTCCACTCTGGAACCCGTTCTCAAAAAATATCGTTGTGGGGCACCCAAAACGCCCGTGCCGTGTGGACGCCAGGCCGAAACGATAAACAATTTTATCAGGTTCACCTGAATCCGTTGCCGTGTGGACAGGGCCTTAGAAGCAAGGCTCATTCTGGCACTAGATCCAAGGTTCTTAGGTTTGTCCATGAAATGTCCTAAATATCCTAAAATATAAAATCATTAGCTCTCCTCCGAATTCTTGAGGAACCCTATTTTTTGGCCAGTGTTCACCTTGAGATGCTCGTTACTTCATGCTGAAATGTTCACGATAAGGATCCTTTTTGTAAAGGATTATAATGCTTTAGCTAGTTGTTGAGACTTCGTGGAAGTTTCAGCTTTCTGTAGACGTGCATGACGTCATCCTTGACCTCTGTGATCCTACTTGTACAAGTTTGCCAGGTTAACTTCAGCCAGCCTTGTATAGCAATGTAAAAGAGAGTCCCAATTTTTTCTGCCATTCTGTAGTGATAGGGATCATCTCAGCGCTGGAAGGGAAACAATGTCACTGTCCCACAGGGGAACTATCAGGAACTGAGACCGTACCTCTGTAGTCCATTATCTGCTCTGTGGCACCCGTGCTACCACTGCAGCTTTCAACACCTTGGTATTGAGGCTGAACAAAGGGATGCTTTTGAAAACCATTTCACTCCACCTGGCTTAGACACAAAAGAGCTTGGCGTATCTCAACAGGGACAAGATCAGTCTCTGCTGCCTTTCCGGGGACAACGTGCATTTAAAAAAAAAACTAAGGACACTTGAATGCTGGCTTCGCTCAACAAAATCTATTAACAGCAGTGCCAATTGGCTTACAGGCTGCTAACATTAAGTCTGGTGCTAAGTCATTATAATTTCCACATGTTTGAACTGAAGAGGTCTTTGTTTAATATACTTTAGTCATGATTGCTGTTGCCAGTGCGCTGAAGCTGTGCAGCCCTCGGCTGCACTGTGACTTCAGGCTTCCCTCGCTAATACCAAAGATCCATTTGGATGAGAGTCAGCTGTTCCCTGTTGTCCTGATGAGCTTAAGGCAATCTACTGTTCCCTGATGTGATTTGACTGTTCATCCGTTCTCCCTACTGGACTACTGGAATGTAAAACAGATCTGAGGCATGCCTTAGATTCATTTAGCACAAATGATTTATAATGTAATGTGAGCAGGGATGGCAGTATGCTTTAGATTAAGGTTCATACTAAGAAAAGAAAGATCTTTCGCAGAAGATGCACAATCTATTTCTATTAAAAGGGAGTCGCTTTCTACATCCGCTTTTGCTGAGAATCACAATGCTTTACTGCAGAGCATTTTTTAAGGATTATCCACTAGGAAACCAACTGGTCTGGGCAATACAATCACAGGCCCCAGAGTTAAGGACGCGTTATCCTAATGGGCTTCATGGGCAGCTGCCCAGGGCCTCGGCCACTAGGGGGCCTCGGAGGTAGCGAGATCGGAAAATATGAAACGATATTTTCAGAAGTTTTGATCATATTGATAACATTTTTGATGCATTTCGCCACCCGTAAGGAAGACCACCTTGTCCCGTCGCATAGATCACCCGTCATTGTCAATATGATCACTGTCCACCATGTCTTCACACGCTACGCCAGCTTGAGTTCAATGATTTAATTAATGACTTCGCTTTCCAGAAAAGTAGGAAAGTGCCCTTGTAAGTTGAGCCATGGCTGTCAAACTGAATGCGCAAAGCTGTGTGCCACTGCTGTTTGGGACATTACGTGTGTGAAAGGATGAAATGTTTCACATAGCCTAACATTTTGAGATTTATTTCTGAGAAGCAAGATATTTTTCTTTCTTTGTTATCGCTCTTTGTTTTCACAAGTTAAAAGTCGCCTGGATTCCAAAATGAAAACGAACGGTTATATACCAAATGAATGTTCTTGTTCTGAATACTAAAGAAACTGTTGTAGGCCTAGGTTATGTTCTTGACATGTTGTTCATTGGCTCACTCATTCAAAGGCTTCTTGAAGCTAAACTTTAGTTAACCAGACTTGTTAACCGTGATGTCTGATGGATTTTTTCACCATGCAATTGCCTATTTCACCCTTGCTTTTTCTCGATTAAATAGGTGTTGATGGATATAAAGTTTTATCGTTCAATAGTATTTCTAATTGTGCCACTGTCATTATTTAAGTTTCTGTGTCTAGTTAGACAGGCACGTCTGAGGGGGTGAATTTGCTGAGCGCAGTTGACAACAGGCGGGGGTGGGGCCTCGGGGGGGGTGTCTGCCCAGGGCCTTGGCAAGGGTTAACGCGGCCCTGCCCAGAGTCCATGCAGCTGCACCGCTGCGGCATATTCTGTGATGCAAAATGGTTCACCAATCAGCATACAGACAAACACACTACAGTGACTACACAGCTATCAAGAGCAATTACCAAGCACAAATGTTATGTCAAAGACACTCAAAAGTTACACAGTAATGACATCGGATTCTAACTTCAGCCATCTCAGTAACCAAATTTTAGTTTTGTTTTTCTTAACCAACATGATCTTGTGTGTATATCTTATAACATAGATCTTCGCTTTCCTTGTTAAATGTATACTTACATGGTACTTGGTTAATTAATTGCAACTAATTGAACCAAATGATAAGACATAACTTGGTTTAAAATTTGGTCTCCCAGTGAAGCTGGTTTGGCATTGACTAGGAGACCAAATCTGGCCACTGGGAGACCATTTGGTCTCCCAGTAACTGTGTTAAAAAATGCTGTGCTTTACTGTGCAAGTGACAATAATTCAGCATTGAAGCATCAATAAACATATCAAATCAGCTGATGATGTACAGCGCATGTTACAGCTCGGTCAGCTCAGTTGAGCCGGCCCCTAAATATGTCCCTTGATTGACATCCTGCATACAGTATAACCTACATAGCCTTTTCTGTCTCTTTTTTTGGAAATATACATGAAACTCTAGCTGTTATCAGAAAAGACACATTTCCATATATTTTAAATGTCTGTACTCACAGGAAAAGGTAAAAGAGGATGTTGATACTACAGTGTCTCAAGAGATGATCTGGTAGGTTGTCTAATGCTAGCATAATAACTTTTATCATTATCACAGTGTCTCTTGAATATTTGCACACTAGAAGTGTGACGTTTTTAAGTTCTTCTGTTTTTATTTAACATAATTTCCTAGGAGAGCATGGCGTATTCTAGAAAATGACTTGCCAAGCAGTTCTTTGACAACATCTGGAACATGGTTATGAAGTCAAATAATGGGTGGTCATATGTTTTAGTATGTTTTTGAAAAACAGCCCAATAACATGTAAATTAACTAATGTTCTTGCTTCAAAATAATTATTTACTGGTATTCTCACAAGCCATATCATTTGTGTAATTGTAGTTTGATTAATGTAGTATTGCCATCCGTTTCCTCAACACCAGGCTTTTACAACCCCGATTCCAAAAAAGTTGGGACAAAGTACAAATTGTAAATAAAAACGGAATGCAATAATTTACAAATCTCAAAAACTGATATTGTATTCACAATAGAACATAGACAACATATCAAATGTCGAAAGTGAGACATTTTGAAATTTCATGCCAAATATTGGCTCATTTGAAATTTCATGACAGCAACACATCTCAAAAAAGTTGGGACAGGGGCAATAAGAGGCTGGAAAAATTAAAGGTACAAAAAAGGAACAGCTGGAGGACCAAATTGCAACTCATTAGGTCAATTGGCAATAGGTCATTAACATGACTGGGTATAAAAAGAGCATCTTAGAGTGGCAGCGGCTCTCAGAAGTAAAGATGGGAAGAGGATCACTAATCCCCCTAATTCTGCACCGACAAACAGTGGAGCAATATCAGAAAGGAGTTCGACAGTGTAAAATTGCAGAGTTTGAACATATCATCATGTACAGTGCATAATATCATCAAAAGATTCAGAGAATCTGGAAGAATCTCTGCATAAGGGTCAAGGCCGGAAAACCATACTGGGTGCCTGTGATCTTCGGGCCCTTAGACGGCTCTGCATCACATACAGGCATGCTTCTGTATTGGAAATAACAAAATGGGCTCAGGAATATTTCCAGAGAACATTATCTGTGAACAGGGCGGCACGGTGGTGTAGTGGTTAGCGCTGTCGCCTCACAGCAAGAAGGTCCTGGGTTCGAGCCCCGGGGCCGGCGAGGGCCTTTCTGTGCGGAGTTTGCATGTTCTCCCCGTGTCCGCGTGGGTTTCCTCCGGGTGCTCCGGTTTCCCCCACAGTCCAAAGACATGCAGGTTAGGTTAACTGGTGACTCTAAATTGACCGTAGGTGTGAATGTGAGTGTGAATGGTTGTCTGTGTCTATGTGTCAGCCCTGTGATGACCTGGCGACTTGTCCAGGGTGTACCCCGCCTTTCGCCCCGTAGTCAGCTGGGATAGGCTCCAGCTTGCCTGCGACCCTGTAGAAGGATAAAGCGGCTACAGATAATGTGATGTGTGTGTGTGTGTGTGTGATTATCTGTGAACACAATTCACCGTGCCATCCGCCGTTGCCAGCTAAAACTCTATAGTTCAAAGAAGAAGCCATATCTAAACATGATCCAGAAGCGCAGATGTCTTCTCTGGGCCAAGGCTCATTTAAAATGGACTGTGGCAAAGTGGAAAACTGTTCTGTGGTCAGATGAATCAAAATTTGAAGTTCTTTATGGAAATCAGGGACGCCGTGTCATTCAGACTAAAGAGGAGAAGGACGACCCAAGTTGTTATCAGCGCTCAGTTCAGAAGCCTGCATCTCTGATGGTATGGGGTTGCATTAGTGTGTGTGGCATGGGCAGCTTACACATCTGAAAAGACACCATCAATGCTGAAAGGTATATCCAGGTTCTAGAGCAACATATGCTCCCATCCAGACGACGTCTCTTTCAGGGAAGACCTTGCATTTTCCAACATGACAATGCTAAACCACATACTGCATCAATTACAGCATCATGGCTGCGTAGAAGAAGGGTCCGGGTACTGAACTGGCCAGCCTGCAGTCCAGCTCTTTCACCCATAGAAAACATTTGGTGCATCATAAAACGGAAGATACGACAAAAAAGACCTAAGACAGTTGAGCAACTAGAATCCTACATTAGACAAGAATGGGTTAACATTCCTATCCCTAAACTTGAGCAACTTGTCTCCTCAGTCCCCAGACGTTTACAGACTGTTGTAAAGAGAAAAGGGGATGTCTCACAGTGGTAAACATGGCCTTGTCCCAACTTTTTTGAGATGTGTTGTTGTCATGAAATTTAAAATCACCTAATTTTTCTCTTTAAATGATACATTTTCTCAGTTTAAACATTTGATATGTCATCTATGTTCTATTCTGAATAAAATATGGAATTTTGAAACTTCCACATCATTGCATTGCGTTTTTATTTACAATTTGTACTTTGTCCCAACTTTTTTGGAATCGGGGTTGTAGTACTCGAGTCCGACTCGTGCCCTAATTTTAAGGACTCGTGACTTGACTTGGACTCGAGCACTGATGACTCGAACTTAGACTCGGACTCATGCATTAACTGCATTTGGACTCGTAAACTGGAGACAAGAACTCGGATTTTTCTGTAATTTTTTGTAACATGCCATAATTGGCATAAGATATTTATATCTATATTAATTTTTATACTAATTTCGTGCAAGAAAATGCACATTCACCTGTTCATACGTCATGTTCAGGAACAAACTAATGTTAACGGTGCTAACATGCCTGGAAAGAAGCCCCTAGGATTGTCCACTTTGCTTATACAGACTTCTCGTGCAGTGGGAAAATATGCACTGCTGTGTGTTCCACATGCAGAAGAACTATCGAGGAGACGACGGGGACAACCTCGAACTTCAATCGTCATTTGTCAAGACTCCATCCAGAGAAGGAAGTGACATGCTATGTTCATTGCCCTGTTGATAGCGGGGCTTGCTGGCTGACCGATGAACTAGCTAGTGTTAACCCTCTCTCATGTTATTTGCCCTGTTGATCGTGAGTGGGGCTTGCTGAGTGATGAACAAGCTTTTTATCTGTAGCCTATTAACTAAAATGGGGCAGTCAAGCGGTAATGTTAGTCCAACACAGTATCAGAGACTGTTTCACGTAAAGGCAGCAACAGCCACTGTCAAATGGTGCGGTTGGAGTCTTGTTCTCGGACTCGACTCTGATCAATTGTGGACTTGACTTGAAATTTTCTTAAATGACTTGAACACTGGGGACTTGAGACTGGACTTGGACTCGAGGTTTAGTGACTCGACTACAACAATGGATTGCCTATAGGCATGTGGGCATGTGTGACCGAGCATTAATTTCTCAAGTCAAATCTATTTGGCTCTAAAGACCACACCCTCTCCTGGTCCCTTGCTGGCTGCAGTTTGTCTGGAGTGTCTCATGTGATGACTCAGGAATAAATTCTTTTTATTTACGTCAGTGTTTTTTTCTGGGATAATTGTCCCGAATTTTCCCATTAGATGAGTCAACTAGTTTTAAGGTGCGTCTGTAAACAATTCAGTGAACAGTAAAGATCCTGTAACCATAAGCACTGTTGCCCAATGAGACAAACTGGCTCATACATCAAGGCACTGGAAAATCTTGTCTCCCACTCTCTTGTTCTGTGTGCTGTTTTTCTCAAATTGTGTTTCCTGAAGACAAAGATAGAATCAGGAATTGTCTGTGTTCTTCCTTTGGGGTATGTATTTGCGTGGTTGTGTGAGAGAGACAAATAGTGTTCATACGTCTGGGTCATGGTACGCATTTGTCTCCGATTTTACAAAAAAAGAAACTTGTGTAGGCGTAACTTATGCTGGAGACACTGGGGATGTGTCCCCACCACATTTTGATATTCCCTTATTTGTTGTTGGTTTAAAAAAAAAAAGACCTTTTGTATTGTGCCAGAAACTGCTTCAAATGCTTTCTAAGAAAATCAGTTTAGCCGTATATACAGCGTATCTCAGGGTGGAAAAGGTACTAAAATGTCTCCTCTGTGATTAAACTCTTGCATCTGCATGCCTGTAAATGAGTATGGCACAAGCAAGTTTCTAGGAGCTTTACTTTGCTGTGAACCTGAATGTTTGCATCACACATGGCTACATGATCATATGACTGTATTATGAACTTACCCTTAGAAAGATAGTCATTATAATTATGGTATGTGTGATTTATAAAGTGAAGCTACAACCTGTCTCTAGCATAGCCTGTTTGATCAGCCTGTGAGATTGCAGTCCTTGGTTTACCTTCATTTACTTACAAACAGTAAGCCACAGTGTTGGTGTAACCATAGCAACTAAGTTTCCAAAGTATCTACGGTATAATTCCTTGATTTTCCCCCAGTGATGGTGTGGATTTACAGACTGGTTAAAGTGGATGCGTATCTTTTTCCATTAATTTATGCCTTTGGATTCGAGTCACATGCACATCAGAAACTTTGTTTTTGGAACCAGGTTTGGAACCAAACTTGGAAACATGTTCCCTGAGTCTAAACCCTGAATTGAGCATATGATGTTCTATCAGCATGGCTGTTCATATTGTCAACAATAAATATAGTACCATAGCTCATCTGCTCCACAATTTGCAATTTTGAGCTTAGCTCAAGTGTGTGGAGCTCAAAACAGATGTTATTCCAAGCTCCAACATCGCGTTAAGTTGGAACATGAACACTGAAGCGTCACATACAAACCACACACAGTGTCATTCCATTACAGGCATTTAGCAGACTCCATTATCCAGAGCGACGTACAACAGGACCCTGACATACCCACAGCAATGGGCAGCCCAGGGAGCAGTTCAGGGTTGCTCAAGGGCACTTCATCCATTCCTGCAGGTCCAGGGAATCGAACCAGTGACCTTTTGGTCCTAAAGCTGCTTCTCTAACCTTTAGACCATGGCTTTCCAGTACATAAAAACCACAATTTACAGGAGCGAGAAAGAAGAAAAAAAAAAAAAAAAGAGTAGCCACGGAACCAAAACCAAATGACAGTCCTGTTTTACTTTAGGAATAATAGATAAAAGACTTAATGTGTAGTGGAAGTTCATTATGTCTAACTGTTTAAGTATTTTTAAGTTCGTTTCTTAGACAAGGATTTTAAGATCGTCACCTTGTTGACAGTTTCAGCGTGAATCTTCCGCCTTCCTCAGAACTGTCACCAGATGTCAGGTGGTGACGTGCCTTATCAGCTGATGTTACGTTACGGAGGCGTGAATGTCCCGCCCGATTTGACAGGTAGTTCACGCCTCCTGCTGTCAGGTCGCTCCCCCAGGATGGCGTTCCAGGTGTGCGACAGCGCATACGCTCCCTCATCCCGGTTTATCATCCTTTGTGCCCGCTTGCGTATCTCCACTGCCTCTAAAATCCAACGCTGGTATCTATTTTCTTCAGCGCGAATGATTCTGGCCTCTTCCCAATTCATTATATGATTGTCGTTTGCAGTGGTCTGAAATGGCTGATTTTAGGTTTTCTTGGTGTGCTTTTTCTTTTTCGGATCTTGTGTGTCTTTTTGTTGTTTCTTTTTCACATTCTATTTGGTGTTCTTTCCTTCGTGTATGGAAGCATCTGCCCGTTTCACCAATATAGACTTTGTTACATGAATGGCAAGGGATTTCATAGATGACATTGCATTTGTTGTCCGGTTGTATTTTGTCTTTGGGGTGAACTAGCAACTGTCGGAGGTTCTTGTATGGTTTGACCGGGGTGTTGATGTGGTATTTCCTCATGGATCGTTGGATGCGTTCTGTGACTCCTTTTATGTATGGTAGTGTGACAAAGCCCCGGTTTGTTTTTTCGGTGTTTTTTCTTGTCTGTTTGTTTTTTTCCTTTGTTTGTGTCTGTAGTTTCCCTTTTCGGATTGCCCACAGTGGATATTGGCAGTTTTTTAATGCCTGTTGGATGTGTTGGTCCTCCTCCTGTCTGGAAACGATACGTTGATGACATCCTCGAAATAACAAAAATAGGCCACACACAACAACTCACGGATCACCTAAACTCCATAGACAAGACAGGCAACATCAAATTCACACACGAAGAGGAAACGGACAAGACAATAGCTTTTTTGGACCTAAAATACACCACACAGAAGAAGGGAACATTAGAATTACAACATACAGAAAACCTACACACACCGACCAATATCTTCTCTGGACATCTGAACATCCCATCGCACACAAAATGTCAGTAATCAGAACACTATACGACCGAACACAGAACATCACGGAGGAGAAAGACAGACAGGAGGAGGACCAACACATCCAACAGGCATTAAAAAACTGCCAATATCCACTGTGGGCAATCCGAAAAGGGAAATTACAGACACAAACAAAGGAAAAAAACAAACAAACAAGACAAAACACCGAAAAAACAAACCGGGGCTTTGTCACATTACCATACATAAAAGGAGTCACAGAACGCATCCAACGATCCATGAGGAAATACCATATCAACACCCCGGTCAAACCATACAAGAACCTCCAACAGTTGCTAGTTCACCCCAAAGACAAAATACAACCGGACAACAAATGCAATGTCATCTATGAAATCCCTTGCCGTTCATGTAACAAAGTCTATATTGGTGAAATGGGGAGATGCTTCCATACACGAAGGAAAGAACACCAAATAGAATGTGAGAAAGAAACAACAAAAAGACACACAAGATCCGAAAAAGAAAAAGCACACCAAGAAAACCTAAAATCAGCCATTTCAGACCACTGCAAACGACAAAATCATATAATGAACTGGGAAGAGGCCAGAGTCATTCGCGCTGAAGAAAATAGATACCAGCGTTGGATTTTAGAGGCAGTGGAGATACGCAAGCGGGCACAAAGGACGATAAACCGGGATGAGGGAGCATATGCGCTGTCGCACACCTGGAGCGCCGTCTTGGGGGAGTGACCTGACAGCAGGAGGCGTGAACTACCTGTCAAATTGGGCGGGACGTTCACGCCTCCGTGACGTAACATCAGCTGATAAGGCACGTCACCACCTGACATCTGGTGACAGTTCTGAGGAAGGCGGAAGATTCACGATGAAACTGTCAACAAGGTAACGATCTTAAAATCCTTGTCTAAGAAACAAACTTAAAAATACATAAAAGACTTCATGGTTGTAACTTTGCTTTGAAAAGTGCTGGGGGAAGAAAGAACATTTCATGATCAATTATGTCAGTTTGCACTAATAGCCTTTCTGAAGCTTTACCACTCATATATTTTAAAGATGACATTATACCACTTTTCCACAAGTTGACAGAGTTTCCTGAGGTCTTAATGAAATGTCTCTGACATGCTTTGTTCAAAGTCCATAAGGACATTGGACCAATGATAAAGCAGCACAGCTCCCTTCTCGCTCTGTCTAAACAGCCTTGTTCAAAACAGCCAATCTGAGTGCGTGTTTCTTTAAATGATAATGAACCACTACTTACCCCACCCCACCCTTTCACCGACCAATCAGGTCACACTTTCTTCACGAATAACCATTTGCAAAGGCAGTTCTCAAGTTATGACTGGAGATACTTGGATGAGGGCGCGACATAATTCTAATGAGATCCCTTTGTGACATAGGCACTCCAGATCCTCAAATGAGTTTTTCATAATTTGTCCCCTTTAAGGAGATTGTGTATTGAAGGACTAAAGATTCAGGAATGTCACAGCTATAGTGAAGAATATATGGCGAGGGATGGAACATTTCCTCCACTGGTATATTAAAAAAAGATCCTCATTTCCTGTGGTGACAGCATTTGGATGGGCCAAGCGGGAAGGACGTAATTTCCAGTAACCGCCATGACTACAGTGCATGTTTATAATCTCATGTTTATAATCTTTCTGCGTGTGGGGGCAGATTTCAGAACCATACTGATAAAACCGAAAGGCAGTTAGAGATTTGGCAGATTTGTCTGCTGTTGTGTCTAATTGAGCTGATGTTCCTCTGTACATTTGATCCAGCTGGTCACAAGGTTCATTATGTGATTGTGTTTGCAAATAAGTGATAAACAGTACATATACAGTCGTGCTTGAAAGTTTGTGAACCCTTTAGAATTTTCTATATTTCTGCATTAATATGACCCAAAACATCATCAGATTTTCACACAAGTCCTAAAAGTAGATAAAGAGAACCCAGTTAAACAAATGAGACAAAAATATTCTACTTGGTCATTTATTTATTGAGGAAAATGATCCAATATTACATATCTGTGAGTGGCAAAAGTATGTGAACCTCTAGGATTAGCAGTTAATTTGAAGGTGAAATTAGAGTCAGGTGTTTTCAATCAATGGGATGACAATCAGGTGTGAGTGGGCACCCTGTTTTATTTAAAGAACAGGGATCTATCAAAGTCTGATCTTCACAACATGTTTGTGGAAGTGTATCATGGCACAAACAAAGGAGATTTCTGAGGACCTCAGAAAAAGCGTTGTTGATGCTTATCAGGCTGGAAAACATTACAAAACCATCTGTAAAAAGTTTGGACTCCACCAATCCACAGTCAGACAGATTGTGTACAAATGGAGGAAATTCAAGACCGTAGCTACCCTCCCCAGGAGTGGTCGACCAACAAAATCACTCCAAGAGCAAGGGTGTAACAGTCGGCAAGGTCACAAAGGACCCCAGGGTAACTTCTAAGCAACTGAAGGCCTCTCTCACATTGGCTAATGTTAATGTTCATGAGTCCACCATCAGGAGAACACTGAACAACAATGCTGTGCATGGCAGGGTTGTAAGGAGAAAGCCACTGCTCTCCAAAAAACTTGCTGCTTGCCTGCAGTTTGCTAAAGATCATGTGGACAAGCCAGAAGGCTATTGGAAAAATGTTTTGTGGATGGATGAGACCAAAATAGAACTTTTTGGTTTAAATGAAAAGCGTTATGTTTGGAGAAAGGAAAACACTGCATTCCAGCATAAGAACCTTATCCCATCTGTGAAACATGGTGGTGGTAGTATCGTGTTTTGGGCCTGTTTTTTTGCATGTGGGCCAGGACGGCTTGCCATCATTGATGGAGCAATGAATTCTGAATTATACCAGCGAATTCTAAAGGAAAATGTCAGGACATCTGGCCATGAACTGAATTTCAAAAGAAGGTGAGTCATGCAGCAAGACAACGACCCTAAGCACACAATTCGTTCTACCAAAGAACGGTTAAAGAAGAATAAAGTTAATGTTTTGGAATGGCCAAGTCAAAGTCCTGACCTTAATCCAATTGCAATGTTGTCGAAGGACCTGAAGCGAGCAGTTCATGTGAGGAAACCCACCAACATCCCAGATTTGAAGTTGTTCTGTACAGAGGAATGGGCTAAAATTCTTCCAAGCCAGTGTGCAGGACTGATCAACAGTTACCGGAAACGTTTAGTTGCAGTTATTGCTGCACAAGGGGGTCACACCAGATACTGAAAGCAAAGGTTCACATACTTTTGCCACTCACAGATATGTAATATTGGATCATTTTCTTCAATAAATAAATAAATGACCAAGTATAATATTTTTGTCTCATTTGTTTAACTGGGTTCTCTTTATCTACTTTTAGGACTTGTGTGAAAATCTGATGATGTTTTAGGTTATATTTATGCAGAAATATAGAAAATTCTAAAGGGTTCACAAACTTTCAAGCACCACTGTACTGACATGTAAGGGAGAAATGTATTGTATGTAACGTCAGTTTTTATGTTGAGATTAGAAATGTGGATAGACCATACAGTCTAGGTTTTCACATGGGTTACCATGGAGATACTAAGATGCGCGTGGAATTTAGATCATTGAAAATTATACGTGTTTCACAACATATCTCCAACAGATCAAATATGCTTTATTCAAGATTCTTCTTACACAATACTATTTTAATTTAAAACATTGCGCTGTACATCATGAAGTGCTATGAAATTCATTTAGGTTCAGGTGTTAAAGATGTCTTGAGGTGATTTGATTGTTAATTGTGTAGTTTTTAAGAAATACCGTAATTAAAAAGGGGTTCTTTTTGTAGTTATCTGTTCTTAGCTTCATAAAAAGGTTGTTCAAGGAACCCTCTCTGAAATGAAGGATAAAATACAGTGGTGTGCAAAAGTTTGGGCACCCCGGTCAAAGTTGCTGTTACTGTGAACAGTTAAGCAAGTTGAAGATGAAATGATCTCCAAAAAGGCATAAAGTTAAAGATGACTCATTCCCTTTATATTTTAAGCAAAAGCTATTTTTTTTTATTTTCATCTTTTACATTTTCAAAATGACAAAAAAAAGGAAAAGGGCCAGAAGCAAAAGTTTGGGCACCCTGCATGGTTAGTACCCAGTAACACCCCCTTTGGCAAGTATCACAGCTTATAAACACTTTTTGTAGCCAGCTAATAATCTTTCAGTTCTTACCTGGGGGATTTTCACACATTCGTCCTTGCAAAAGGCTTCCAGTTCTACAAGTTTCTTGGGCTGTCTTACATGCACTGCTGTTTTGAGATCTATCCACAAATTTTCAATGATGTTTAGGTCAGGGGACTGTGAGGGCCAGGGCAAAACCTTCAGCTTGTGCCTCTTGAGGTATTCCATTGTAGATTTTGAGGTGTGTTTTGGATCATTGTCTTATTGTAGGAGCCATCCTCTTTTTAACTTCAACTTTTTTACAGATGATGTGATGTTTGCTTCCAGAATTTGCTGGTATTTATTTGAATCCATGCTTCCCTCGACCAATGAAATGTGCCCTGTGCCACTGGCTGCAACACAACCCCAAAGCATGATCGATCCACACCCATGCTTCAGAGTTGGAGAGGTGTTCTTTTCCTGGAATTTGGCACCCTTTTTTCTCCAAACATACCTTTGCACATTGTGGCCAAAAAGTCCTATTTTGATTTCATCAGTCCACAGGACTTGTCTCCAAAATGCATCAGGCTTGTTTAGATGTTCATTTGCAAACGTCAGACGCTGAATTTTGTGGCTAGGATGCAGGAAAGGTTTTCTTCTGATGACTCTCCCATGAAGGTCATATTTGTTCAGGTGTTGCTGCATAGTAGAACAGTACACCACCACTCCAGGGTCTGCTAAATCTTTCTGAAGGTCTTTTGCAGTCAAACAGGGTTTTTTGTTTGCCTTTCTAGCAATCCAACGAGCAGTTCTTTCAGAAAGTTTTCTTCATTTTCCAGACCTCACCTTGATCTCCACTGTTTCTGTTAACTGCCATTTTGCATGGTGTTCCTTTTCTTTTTTTCACTCTCCAATTGTACAAAACAAAAATAATACACAAATCTTGCAGAAAATGCTGAAAAAAAATTTGTCATCTTTACCTTTATGCCTTTTGGTGATCAGTTCATCTTCTGCTCACTTAACTATTCACAGTAACAGACATTTTCAGTAAGGGTGCCCAAACTTTTGCATGCCACTGTACGTTGTAGGATTCTATATATAAATTTTAAGGCTTTCCCCAAAGGGAAAACCCCCCCAGAAGAAACCTGTAAGACCAAGAGTACTAAGTTGACCTGTTTCTCCATTTTCCAATGATCTTCTAGAAGCTACAGTATAATAAATATAACAAAATCAAGCAGTGAACAGTCCCAGCCTGGTGACATGGGATTTTTCTTCTGTTGATGGCTTGTAAATGGAGGAGGGTGTGTGCTGTTTTATTTTTGTCTTAGCTTTCTGTTCTTGGTTGTTGAACGACTGTTGTCCCTGGTGGATTTGTAGTTCCTGTTTATGCTGTCAAAATGAGATATTAGGGGGTTGAGAAAACTAGACACAGATGATTAAAGAGCTTATGCTTAAAGGAGCAAAAATGTCGTCGGGCTGCGTGCTCTCCACTGGAGTTCACTTCTATATAAACAGTGTCAGATTGGAACAGATGCTTAGGAAGTGGTCCATCAGCATGTGTGAGAACCAGTCTGCTGGGGAGATGAACAGTCTTGGGAATCTTCCGAGGAGAATTCAGTGAAGCGTATGCACATAGTCAATGTCCTTCAGTACAGTTCTGTCAGGACATGAGGTGCACCAGCCTTGAATTGCTTATCACTCCTCAGGGATCCTTACCTCATCATGAAGCATGTTTGCAAGGCTTTTACCCCTTGTTATATTTCCATGTCTTGCTTTCATCATTGCCATATTACAGTTCATAGGAGAGGAAGGAGAATTATACAGATCAATTTTTTCTTTCGTTATGACCAAGAAAATCCCCCGGAGATGAGTGTATGGGTTTCTGAGATACTGTATGTGTATAGGTTCAGACCCTGTCTCTAGGGGAAAAAAAATGAACGAAACACAATTACATCTCATCTCATTATCTCTAGCCGCTTTATCCTGTTCTGTACGGTCGCAGGCAAGCTGGAGCCTATCCCAGCTGACTATGGGCGAAAGGCGGGGTACACTCTGGACAAGTCGCCAGGTCATCACAAGGCTAACACATAGACACAGACAACCATTCACACTCTCATTCACACCTACGGTCAATTTAGAGTCACCAGTTAACCTAACCTGCATGTCTTTGGACTGTGGGGGAAACCGGAGCACCCGGAGGAAACCCACGCGGACACGGGGAGAACATGCAAACTCTGCACAGAAAGGCCCTCGCCGGCCACGGGGCTCGAACCCGGACCTTCTTGCTGTGAGGCGACAGCGCTAACCACTACACCACCCTGCCGCCCACACAATTACATAATTAATGTTATTAATAATCGTAGTCAAGGTACTACCTTTTGTCATTCACATAGCCCAAACTACAAGAGATATAAATCGGAGTAAAATAGCGAATGCAGACGCGTTTGTGTGCTCCATAAAAGATCAAATTAAATGCTGAAATCAGTTCAGCTTAAAACTTGCTCTGACTTGTTGTACAAACTAAAAATGAAACTTGTTCTTGCAGCCGTGGTTTAATTAGCTGGAATGTTCAAACTAAACCTTATTCACACATTTCACAACAGTGGGTTGGTCAATAATTGTTTGCTTACGATGTACATGTATACAGAAGCTAATGAAGTGGCTACTGTTTATATAGCGGCATCTTCTCTGTAGTTACTGAGCAGTAGCCACACGCAAAGAAGTTGTGATTAACCTGTTCCTGAAGACAGCTAACCATGAAAGATTAAATTTAGGAATGTTTGGTTCAAAGGAAAGTTCAGAAACACACCCCACAGTGTTTTTGCCTGAAAACACTACATTCCAGCCAGACTAATCTCATTAATGACACTGTTTACACCAAAGGTAATGTCTGCCTTCCTTCTTCTCCTCCCACACTTCCTACCACTCCTTCCTTCCTGCTCTTCCTCTCTCCATCGCTCAATTTCAGTTTCAACCATACCCATTCTTCTCCACTCCTATCCTTATCTTTTGTTTTTTCTCCCTCCCTCACTTAGATCATTTATAGCCCGTCTCTTGGATAGAGAGTGTAGTTGTTTTATTGCACTGAGTTGCCTTCTACACTGATCCAAACCACATGCCTTTTTTTTTTTTTTTTTTGTTAGATGGAAGCAAATTTCAACCAATTCGAAGCTCAGAACCTCAGAAAGCAGTTCACCCTGTGGGTTACCTGCAGCATGTGCATCAAATCTCGTCACTGTTTACTTTAGATCACTTTAGGAGCCATCAGGTTTGGAGATGGGCCCCTTGCTTTACATTAGGCAGACTCTCAAACCTCAAGACGGGGACGGACACACACGTACTCTTCCTGTCATCCCCACACTGCTCTATATTGAACTTAACGTGACATTAGGCAGTGTTAAACATCTGGAATGTTTAATGCTGTCTGAATAGACCGGGTATTATATGCCACTCCACATGGAGCTTACAGAAATCATGGTAAGGCTGTGTTGTATTTGGAGACCTGCTTCAGCAAGTGAGTTTAGTATAAAAGTATGTAATCTTTCATTTGGCCTAAAGAAATATTTATACTCCCCTCCCGCCAAGCCAGTTTGAATTTTAGCTTTATGGCATAGTAGAGCCTAATCTCAGACAATGATGGAAGTTCGCTCATACGTTGGGAGCCATTCCTAATTGTCGTGTGAAACCCAGAGAGACTGGGAAAAGAGGGAATGAGACAGAATTCTAGGGATTGAGGGAGAGGGAGCGAGAAAGCAAGCCTTTGCAGGAAATGAGTGCATAAGCGTTGGCCCAAGAGATGGAATCTGGTGTGTTTGTTCTGGCATAATGCTCCCCTGCTACAGGCCCCCAACCCAGCAAGAGTGAAACACACGGGGAAAGAACTCCAGGAAAGCCTTACATGGGGAAAGGGGAACTTTGAGAGAGTTAGTGGAAAATGGATGGGATAGGGCATAGTGAAGAAGGGATGATGTAGTGAGGAGAAAAAAAAACCCTAAGAGTGAAAGGACAGTGGAGATGGAGCATAGGAGAGGAAAGATGAAAGGAACATTTGAGTTGAGGAGACAAGGGATAGCAGTAGTGGAGACATAGTTTTGTGGCATCTAGAATGATTGATGGTCATTGGAAGGGAAGGCACAAATAAATTTGACAAAGATATGAATATGAAGATATGAATAAATTAGACATGTGGAAAGTGAGGATGTTGAAAGGACAGACGGTAATTTACTGTGAAGTACCACAGTCTGTGTTACATGCACTAAGTACTTTAACAGACAGTCTAATATGTTCTGCTTTAGCAGTAGTTGCCCAATTTCCATACAGTTACATATGTAAATGCTGCGTAGAATACAATTAAGCGCAGCATTAGGAGTGATCCACCAATGATCTAGAGTTCACCTTATCGCTTGGAGTCATACACACACTACCACTGTTTGGAGACACTATGCATTTTGATAAAGCCCTATGGTTGAAACCTGTTTCTGAGGCAAATATAAATAGTGAATATGTATAGATCTCATCTCATCTCATTATCTCTAGCCACTTTATCCTGTTCTACAGGGTCGCAGGCAAGCTGGAGCCTATCCCAGCTGACTACGGGCGAAAGGCGGGGTACACCCTGGACAAGTCGCCAGGTCATCACAGGGCTGACACATAGACACAGACAACCATTCACACTCACATTCACACCTACGGTCAATTTAGAGTCACCAGTTAACCTAACCTGCATGTCTTTGGACTGTGGGGGAAACCGGAGCACCTGGAGGAAACCCACGCGGACACGGGGAGAACATGCAAACTCCGCACAGAAAGGCCCTCGCCGGCCACGGGGCTCAAACCCGGACCTTCTTGCTGTGAGGCGACAGCACTAACCACTACACCACCGTGCCGCCCCTGAATATGTATAGATTTTAACTTAAATTCTGAGAAGCTAACAAGTGCTCAGCCTGTTTTCGAAGTTTAATAAAAAGCACCTTGAGTGGTCTGCCATGCTTCAACAGAAATACAGTTAAGAACTTAAAATATAAAATAGTTTTGTCTTTTCTTAGTCAGTCCATCATTGTATGTTTTCTCATCATGTCACTGTCTTCATCATTATTATTATTATTATTATTATTGCTCTAAAATAGTCCAAAAGTCTTTAAAAAAAAGAAAAAGAAGGTTCTCTGAGCAGGTGTCCAGACACAAGATTTTTATATATATTTTTTTTAAATACGCAGTCAGAGAGCAGATAATCACACTGCTCATGAATTACATCTTTTTGCATGTGCATTTTCAGATTTAAGCCAAGACATTTGGAAAATCGATATTCTAATGGGAGCCCGCCTAGTGTGCACGCATGCGCGCGTGCGCACACACACACACACACACACACACACACACACACACACACACACACACACACGTCCCAAACTGTACATAGAGGCTTAATAGAGGCTTAATTTGACATCGGAGCTTCTACTAGCTGTTCTCTTCTTGTTCTTCTTAGCTGTCAATCATCAAATACTTTTTACATACTCCCAAAAGGCCTCAGTTGCACTTTTCTGGAAACTTGCACACTAATGTGCAACAAACCAGATTTTTTTTTTTTTTTTTGCGTCATACATTAGTTGCTCCACTGTGTCATACAACAAAATTACAAAACAATCTGATAACCTTTCTCACACATCCACAGCATATTTACACACACAAAGTCTCAAACCAAGGCCAGTGGAGTGAGATCTGGCCTCAGCCCTTTTCCTGTGGCCAAACAAACAGGGCAGTACAGGAGCGGATGTGTTCAGAGGGTTGGAGAAACTTTAGCAGCGGGCCATTACATAAGCATGAATGTCAGCGTGCACGCACACACACAAGCATAACTTGTTCAGACTACCTGATGTGAGCCAACCACTGCTTCGCTGTGTTTGTCTCCATAAGGAATGTCAGAGGTCACCCTGAATTCCAGTACTTGGACATGTACACAGCTTGATATAAGTGCAAGCCACAATATAGCTATCTCTCTCTCTTTCTGTCTGTGACTCACTCATACACAAAATTAGCAGCATGTGCGAGTTTTTTTTCCTCTTATCTGTCACTATAAGGAAGCATTTCCGCTGCCCCTTCCCAGTACACCACTCCCTTCCCTTCATCCTCTACACGGGGAGAGGAATAGATCAGGGGTGGAAGGGAATAGTGGCAGGCCTGAGTCTGCGTGTGTGTGTATGGATTTGTATGTGCATGCGTGTGTATCTGTGTGTGTGTATGGATTTGTATGTGCATGCGTGTGTATCTGCGCATGTGTAGGTGATGGGGATGTTGCCGTATACCTTAATCAAGTTACTGTTCTTCATTGCAGGCCAGCACACCCTGTATCCCGGCCCCATCCTCTGACTTGGTGAGTTGAATTTTCTCTCGTACTGTATTGTAAATGCCTTGTACCTAGTGGTCCCGGGATAGGCTCCAGACCTACCACAAATCTGACCAGGATAAAGTGGTTACTGAAGATGAATGAATGAATGAATGAATGAATATTGCAGTGTACGAGTTCTTGGCTGTAGTAGATGGCTAGACTCATCACTCCATTTTCTTTCACTTATTTGCTCACTTGAGCACTCACTTTACTCCTTCCCTCCATCACTCAACTCAGGTGGGGTTTACATTAGACCGTATCAGCGGATCATCAGATTAACGTTTTTAAAACGATTAGCGTGCACACAGCAACACCAATACACGATTCGCGTGCACACAGCAACACCAATACACGGATACGCTCGGCTCCGCAGGCATCCTGCGCTCCAAATCACTCCGCCCTGAACAGCGAGTGCCCTCTGGAGGGTGCGCACTCCGGCCCTGCGCAGCTCACAGAGCACGCGAGTATAGCGCATGAGCAGTGATTCGGGACTGAGCCGCTGTGTGTGTGTGATCTCAGTGCATGTCGGGCATGCGCATCACTTACCACTTGCAAGTGGAAGGATGGCAACCCTAAAGACAATCATAACTACACAATGGGCAGTATTTGCATCAGTATTTGCAGTATTTTCATACTTTTATACTCTTTAATGAAAGGTGATACAAGGTGGAAGTCCGCGCCGTTTTTCAGCAGTCGCGTCACATGACCAACGCCAGCGAATCAGGAAGGTGGATGTCACAGTGACGTTGTCCAATGACGACGCCAGCTAGAGCTCAGCACAGCGTATCCGCGTATTCTCAATGTTTACACAGCACCGGACCAGACACGATCTGGATTGAATACGTGGACCCTGGTGGATTCCCGTTTCCCGGCGTTTCCAGGCGGTTTAATGTAAACGGACAGTGCATCCGCGAAGGAAACGAGACAGATACGGTCTAATGTAAACTTGGCCTCAGTGGTGAAAAAGAGCTCTACTAAATGTATGTTGTTGGCAAACATTTTTAAACTCTTAAGTGCTGATTTATTTTTATGTTTTTTCCTCAAACGCATCAGATAATTAGTCCTTCATGCATTTTAAACATCAGGAATACACCATAACGTGCAGTGCACTGTTGCAGTGGATAAACGTTTCGTACCTCTTGTTTGCACTTTTTACCTAGAAAGCTACGTGTAGTGTACATTTGAAGCCTTATGTACCATATATACATTAAACCAGCCTTTCTCAACCGGGGTGCCGTCTGACTTCGTTAGGGGTGCTGTCAAAAAATTATATATTCTAGCATTGAAATAAATAAAATGAATTAAAATTCCAAAAAACGATAGTTACACTAATGCAGATCATCGCCGCCTCATGCATCATCAAAATTTATCTCACAGCCCCCTTTCCCATGTCACAACGTCACTGCCGGGGTCAGCGTGACTGGGTATATTTTATATGGGGCTGCCTTGAGAATTTGCATACTTCTGAAGGGTGCCGTGACTGAATAAAGGTTGAGGAACGCTGCATTAAACCATACAAGGTATGGGTTAGCGCTTTTTTCTTTTTTTCTAAGAGCACAGGACACAAAACAATTCGACAGACTTGCTTCTAAGGAGTCCAGCGTTGCTCTTTTTTCCGGAACTGATGACAGGAGGAGAGAGTCCGAGCTACTAGAGAATTTCAATTATTTATTCAAGTGATATTTCTTCCAGATTTTCTATAAAGTATTTTAGCATTCAGTAAAATTGAGGCCAAAAGACACAATAAAAATGCATTCTTGTCTGTTGGCTGTGTTTATCATGCCTTATCCTGCTTCTCATCTGCAGCAGCGGAGAGGAACGGCCTCCTCTCGACACATTCAGCATCTGGTAAGAATGCTCTTTTCTGTCCACTGTCATTCTTTCTCAATGTATTTGTACAACCAGATACAGTACACTATGACATTAATACATATTTGGAGAAAATGTGATAATCAAACAATAGTAGTAGTAGTAGTAATAATAATAATAATCTTGGTTCTTTTCTTTAGGGCTCAACCAAATCTCTGACATACACCAAACCAAGAAGTACTCTACCCAGGTGAATGTTCCTTCTTAAGTTCCAGAGTTTTCACTATGCAACATATCAGTAAGACAGTGAGCATTCTTCAGCAGCAGACCTGCGTGAGTCTTGAGCCAATTACACTTGACAAACATCCTGGCCCGTAAATTTGTAGGTTTTATCTATGGAATGAAACTGCTAAAGCTCATTGAGTTAATCTCTTTTGGCTTTGAGTGTGGAGTTATATGCAGAGAGTCATCACTCAAGCATGTGACTAAGAACTTTGCTATTTCTACTGGAACAAACAGACAGCTTGGATGTTTCATATCAAAACCCACTGCACATGACTTGTGCACCAATTCAGCACATTACCAAAAACTGGAG
Organism: Neoarius graeffei; assembly: GCF_027579695.1. Lineage (NCBI taxonomy): Eukaryota > Metazoa > Chordata > Actinopteri > Siluriformes > Ariidae > Neoarius > Neoarius graeffei. The sequence continues at coordinate 49,753,321 of NC_083581.1, forward strand.
AGGACTGTTTGTACTTTTGTGGGCTGTACGCATAATATTTTCCTAACTCCCTCTCCTCAATAGCAGTCTCCTTCCTTCCCTCCACCTTCACAGCCCCCTATTTATTGCTAAAGCGTCCGTTACAAATTTTGAGAATATTTTAAAGAATTGCAGCATTTAAATCTAAACACATAAAATCCCCCTTCTCAGGAGTCTAAGTGTGGATCGGGTGATGGACAGGGTGATGGAGCGCCACTACGACTTTGACCTCACCTACATCACTGAGCGCATCATCTCGGTCTTCTTCCCCCCCCTGCTGGATGAGCAGCGTTACCGCCTCAATCTCAAAGAGGTGGCAGCTATGCTTAAATCCAAACACCAGGACAAGTTTTTGGTCAGTAACTCTGTTTTACACCTCGCTACTTAGAGAAATGAATGTGCAATTAAAGCATTTTGTTTGCAACCCTTATTTAAATACCTCAACTGTCCTGTGCAGTTACTAAACCTGTCTGAGAGAAGGCATGACATCACTCGGCTTAACCCCAAGGTAGAATTATTATGGACATTTCGTTACCCATTTACAAAGAAATATAGTGTAAACAGTATTTTGACAGAACGGAGCTCATTTTTCTTGTTCTCTATCATTATCTTTCCATTCCCATCTCTCTCTCTCTCTCTCTCTCGCTCTCAGGTCCATGATTTCGGCTGGCCGGACCTACACGCACCCCCTCTGGACAAAATCTGTTCCATGTGTAAAGCCATGGAGACATGGCTGAACTCTGACCCCCAGCATGTGGTGGTCCTGCATTGCAAGGTCAGGGGTTACAAATGTCTTGAGAAAGTTCACTTGGGGTGACCAGAGAAGGTTATCAGAAACTACAGACCAATTTGTGTAAATGCTAATATATTTATAGGACTATGATTTCAGATAGCAGGGAATAGCAAACATATAGTGGTGCTTGAAAGTTTTTGAACCCTTTAGAATTTTCTATATTTCTGCATAAATATGACCCAAAACATCATCAGATTTTCACACAAGTCCTAAAAGTAGATAAAGAGAACCCAGTTAAACAAACGAGACAAAAATAGTATGCTTGGTCATTTATTTATTGAGGAAAATGATCCGATATTACATATCTGTGAGTGGCAAAAGTATGTGAACCTTTGCTTTCAGTATCTGGTGTGCAGCAATAACTGCAACAAAACAGTTGTTGATCAGTCCTGCACACCGGCTTGGAGGAATTTTAGCCTGTTCCTCCGTACAGAACAGCTTCAACTCTGGGATGTTGGTGGGTTTCCTCACATGAACTGCTCGCTTCAGGTCCTTCCACAACATTTCGATTGGATTAAGGTCAGGACTTTGACTTGGCCATTCCAAAACATTAACTTTATTCTTCTTTAACCATTCTTTGGTAGAACGACATGTGTGCTTAGGGTCGTTGTCTTGCTGCATGACCCACCTTCTCTTGAGATTCAGTTCATGGACAGATGTACTGACATTTTCCTTTAGAATTCGCTGGTATAATTCAGAATTCATCGTTCCATCAATGATGGCAAGCCGTCCTGGCCCAGATGCAGCAAAACAGGCCCAAACCATGATACTACCACCACCATGTTTCACAGATGGGATAAGGTTCTTATGCTGGAATGTAGTGTTTTCCTTTCTCCAAACATAATGCTTCTCATTTAAACCAAAGAATTCTATTTTGGTCTCATCTGTCCACAAAACATTTTTCCAATAGCCTTCTGGCTTGTCCACGTGATCTTTAGCAAACTGCAGACGAGCAGCAGTGTTCTTTTTGGAGAGCAATGGCTTTCTCCTTGCAGCCCTGCCATGCACAGCATTGTTGTTCAGTGTTCTCCTGATGGTGGACTCATGAACATTAACATTAGCCAATGCGAGAGAGGCCTTCAGTTGCTTAGAAGTTACCCTGGGGTCCTTTGTGACCTCGCCGACTATTACACGCCTTGCTCTTGGAGTGATCTTTGTTGGTCGACCACTCCTGGGGAGGGTAACTGGTCTTGAATTTCCTCCATTTGTACACAATCTGTCTGACTGTGGATTGGTGGAGTCCAAACTCTTTAGAGATGGTTTTGTAACCTTTTCCAGCCTGATGAGCATCAACAACACTTTTTTTCTGAGGTCCTCAGAAATCTCCTTTGTTCGTGCCATGACACACTTCCACAAAGAAGTGTTGTAGAGATCAGACTTTGATAGATCCCTGTTCTTTAAATAAAACAGGGTGCCCACTCACACCTGATTGTCATCCCATTGATTGAAAACACCTGACTCTAATTTCACCTTCAAATTAACTACTAATCCGAGAGGTTCACATACTTTTGCCACTCACAGATATGTAATATTGGATCATTTTCCTCAATAAATAAATGACCAAGTATAATATTTTTGTCTCATTTGTTTACCTGGGTTCTCTTTATCTACTTTTAGGACTTGTGTGAAAATCTGATGATGTTTTAGGTCATATTTATGCAGAAATATAGAAAATTCTAAAGGGTTCCCAAACTTTTCAAGCACCACTGTAATTGATTTTAACAATTTAGCACGAGCTAGTTAACAACTCGTGCTTCATTTTGTGGGTGTCTAAGTTAGAAAACCACAACCTGTAACCATAATATAAAAGTATGAATGTTTGATTTAAAAATTTATTAGATCAAATGGTTTCTTTTTACAGGGAAATAAAGGAAAGACAGGAGTGATCATCGCTGCATACATGCACTACAGCAAGATATCAGCAGGGTGAGAGTCTCCATTCAATTTTCCACACAAAACTGTTGTGTGTGTCGCATATAAAACGTCCCACAGGAAAGAGACTGTAACTGAATAAAATAAAGTAACCTAAAGCACTTATACTGTGTCCTAGAGTAGTTTGGAAGGAGTGGAAATTTTAATATCAAGAAACAGTCTGGGACTACTGATTGGCACAACATTGAAATCATTCATCAGGAGAGCACAGGTTTAAATCCTGGTTATGCCATAACAATCCACGACAAGCAAGAACTAACTAGTGAGTGTAAATTGGTGGTGACCAAATTGAAAGAGAAATGGAATAAAGTCCAAAACCAAAACAAAACCAACAAACAAAAGGTTGCTCTTTTTAGGTACGAGTCTACAGTATCCACATGCGATTATCTACTGAAGCAAAGCACAGACTTGAAGACCTGGACATAAATATAAACGTCCTCATATGTCATATATGGGTGGCACGGTGGTGTAGTGGTTAGCGCTGTCGCCTCACAGCAAGAAGGTCCGGGTTCGAGCCCCGTGGCCGGCGAGGGCCTTTCTGTGCGGAGTTTGCATGTTCTCCCCGTGTCCGCGTGGGTTTCCTCCGGGTGCTCCGGTTTCCCCCACAGTCCAAAGACATGCAGGTTAGGTTAACTGGTGACTCTAAATTGACCGTAGGTGTGAATGTGAGTGTGAATGGTTGTCTATGTGTCAGCCCTGTGATGACCTGGCGACTTGTCCAGGGTGTACCCCGCCTTTTGCCCGTAGTCAGCTGGGATAGGCTCCAGCTTGCCTGCGACCCTGTAGGACAGGATAAAGCGGCTACAGATAATGAGATGAGATGTCATATATACTTGATATGTGTGTCTTTTATACAGGGCAGATCAGGCTCTAAGCACACTGGCTATGAGGAAATTTTGTGAGGACAAAGTGTCATCTTCTCTCCAGCCTTCACAGAACAGGTTTTTTTTTCTTTCTCCTCCCCTCATATGTATTATTTGGCTTTGTTTTTTGTCTTGTACTGTAATATTGTATACATTATTAACATTCTGTTGCACTTCTTCCTCTCTCAATTCAGTTCAATTACACTATATGGCCAAAAGTTTGTGGACACCAGACCATCATACCCAGATATGCTTTTTGAACATCCTATTCCAGATGTATTCCCCCTTTGCTGGAATAACAGCCTCTACTCCTCTGGGAAGGCTTTCTACTAGATTTTGGAGTGTGGCTGTGGAGATTTGTGCTTATTCAGACACAGGAGCTTGAGTGAGGTCACACACTGATGTCAAGTGAGGGGCCTGGGGTGCAGTCGGTGTTCCAGTTCATCCCAAAGGTGTTCAGTGGGGTTGGGATCAGGGCTCTGTACAGTCCACTTGAGTTCTTCCACTCCAACCTTGGCAAAAAATGCCTTCATGGACCTCATTATGTGCAGGGGCATTGTCATGGTGAAATAGGTTTGTGCCTCTTAGTTCCAGTGAAGGGGTATTGTAATGCTACAGCATACAAAGATGTCCTGTACAGTTGTGTGCTTCAGACATTGTGGCAACAGTTTGGGGAAGAACCACATATGGTTGTGATGGTCAGGTGTCCGTAAACTTTTGCCCATATAGCATACGTGTATTGGCATAAACGTTACAGTACTGCCAAAGCATCTCTCTCTCTCTCTCTCTGTCTCTCTCTAGATATATATATTATTTTGGTGGACTTCTATCAGGGGCCATAAAGATGAACAGCAGTCCCCTTTTCCTCCATCAGGTCCTTATTCCCACCATCCCCAAGTTTCATGCTGATGGAGGTGAGTGCTTGATGTGGCTATCATGTTGATGGGAATGTTTTAGCATTGTTGTGTGAGACTGTGTATTCACAGTGATCGTTAACACTGGTTTGTCAGTAACCACTCCTCGTGAAAACAACACGCACATACAAACAGAGTTTGTTTATTTTTAATCTGTTACAGTGGAGGAGAGGATCTTGGAAGCACTTAACACATTCCTCCATCAGTCTACCTTATTCTCAGTGTTTATCTCTTACCATATCTTGTGGGTCTTTTTTTGTTCCTCTGTCCCACAGGGTACTTGCCCTTCCTGAAGATCTACCAGTCCATGCAGCTGGTCTACACCTCGGGCATATAGTAAGTCGTGTTCAAATGAAGCATTTTTAGTCTTAACTGAATCACCAGCCTATGTAGCTCCTGATCCTGTGTCTGTGTTCTGCAGTGATTTGCAGGGTTCAACAGGTAGAAAGCTGTGTGTGACCATTGAGCCTGCTCTGTTGTTGAAAGGAGACATTATGGTGTGTAGAGCTGTCCATCAAATGCAACGTAACATAATCACTGCCTTCTTTCTTGGCGAAGCTAAATATGTGGGCATGTCTGTCTCCCCCTCATTCACTGTAGGTGAAGTGCTATCACAGACGACTTCAGGCCACTGAGAGGGACACAGTGTTCCGACTCCAGTTCCATACCTGCACCATCCATGGAGCACAGCTCTGGTTTGGGAAAGGAGAACTTGATGAAGCTTGCTCAGGTGCATCACCCTTAAACAGTGAAGTCAGCCATCCTGAAAGTTTGAATTCCCCGTATGCTAATTTTCCTAGCCTATTCTTGGGTTTCGCATGACGTCACATCCGCCTCATTAGTTATTCAAAACTTTAGCTGGTGGTCTACCAAAGCTCAGTTGACAAAGCGTTTGTACGGAGAACCTGCATTGCTTGCATGAAAAATGCTTTATGCATGCGTTGTTTTAGGTTGTTCGGATCGATCAAACCGTGAAACTGAGAAGTTTCTTCAGGGTTCCCCGTGAACTAATAAAAAAAGAGTGAACAAACACAGGATTTCACAAAAAGACTTCGAGAAAGGTAGCTTTTGAACCTCTCACTGAAATTGAAGGGAGCCGAGTCGAAGCATGCTCAAGTTTGCAGTGATCACTTGGTGAAAGGTTTGTATCTCCCTCTCAGCTATGTCCTTAGTGTTTTCCAAGTACTTTTCTTGCTGTGTGTCGTTATTTTACAGTACATTTTTTTTTTTTTAGTCATGAAGCGCTAAAGTCCCCAGCTGTTTCTTTGTTTCCTCCTCACAAAGTCCATATGCATAAAGGTCGCGACAAAATTCTTCCCCAGCTGTACAGTTACACTGCGCCGTGATCACTTCTCCGTCTTGTTTAACTAAGATCCAGGTCTTTAAAGGGGTTTCTGATCATCTTTGTGAATGATTTAGCTGAGAGATAAGAGCCAACACAAGTGAGAATCAAGCCAGCTGTTGTTTGTTTACACTTCAACTTGCAGTGCTTCACTGTAAAGATGCGAACGAAAAGCTTAAAAAAATACTTACACAGGCAAAAACAATACAGGATTCATTCGGCAGCGACTTGATAGCGAGGTCCTTTACCCAGCCACATACAAAAAAAGTTGTAAGCCTCCATACTCTTCCACGCGTTCATCTGTTTTGCGGTGTAGAAGGACGTCTGCAACACCAGATAGTTCGAGATGTCGGGGAACTCGACTGAAGGATAGTTTTCGAGATCGTATGACAAATCCTTCTTTCCCAGACTGTAGGGCTCTATTCCATTGCACATAGCAATCTTCTGAGGGCGGCACGGTGGTGTAGTGGTTAGCGCTGTCGCCTCACAGCAAGAAGGTCCTGGGTTCGAGCCCTGGGGCCGGCGAGGGCCTTTCTGTGCGGAGTTTGCATGTTCTCCCCGTGTCCGCGTGGGTTTCCTCCGGGTGCTCCGGTTTCCCCCACAGTCCAAAGACATGCAGGTTAGGTTAACTGGTGACTCTAAATTGAGCGTAGGTGTGAATGTGAGTGTGAATGGTTGTCTGTGTCTATGTGTCAGCCCTGTGATGACCTGGCGACTTGTCCAGGGTGTACCCCGCCTTTCGCCCGTAGTCAGCTGGGATAGGCTCCAGCTTGCCTGCGACCCTGTAGAAGGATAAAGCGGCTAGAGATAATGAGATGAGATGAGATGAGATAGCAATCTTCTGAATATATCTAAAGCTAGCAGTGGCTTCTAGATTATGAGCGTACTCTGATAAGTTATCGCTAGTTGTTTGCACTACGGCAGCCGTTTTGGTTTGCTAGACCACCAGCTGTTTTACCAGAACTGAAATCACTATGAAAAGTCATGTGACTGAAACCCAAGAATTGTATTGTTTCACAGTGTGACTATAAAGCTTCACGTTTCATCTTGATTGAGACAATGCCAGACCCTGTCAAAAATATTCTGTATGAGTGTCCTGGAAGATCCCCAGGGGAACCGTTTCAACTACAGTATAATTTGGAGCTGGAGCTGGATTCTGCCCATAATCCACTGTATTCCCTGTTGAGAGAATTCATAAGATCTACTCTCCAGATCTCCTCTCAGTGGATAACACCTGCCTGCCACAGCTGGCTAATTGAGATGACATGCTCCCTATATAATCTCTCCTGGCTTTGAAGCAGGACTGTGGAATAAACTTCAGCTGCTTGTCAGTTTTATTAATCTTGTAATGTGAAATACAGTGTTTTTTTCTGATAATTTATAATGTAATAAAGCACTGATGATGAAGGCTTATAGAACAGATCTTTTTACCTTGCTCTCCTGTTTTTAAAGTGACTTTTTTTTTTTTTTTTTAATATCTCGCTGGTCTCTGTAGATGACAGATTTCCCCCTGATGCCACTGTGGAGTTTGTCTTTTCCTCTGGACCAGAGAAGATTAAAGGTATTTTGGTCACATTCAAATTCCATGGAGTTTTAATGTTTTTTTTTTTAATTGTTACACAATTTTACATGGATTAAAAAAAAAAACTTTTTTGTTTGCTTGTTTTTCACTATTTTTTTAAAATGTCCTAGAAACTCAGCACCCATTGTATAGAGGACAGAATGTGACTGCAGTGTTGGTTTAGAAAATCAAAGATGCTAATAATGCAGTGATTAGTATTCAACAGACAAAATATTATGCTAAAATATTGAGTAATTGTTAAAATATGTGAATATAGTAATAGTGGTTATGGTTGCACAAGATCGTTTGAAACCCATGAGTGGATGCAGATCTGTGGGAATGGTCATTTTTGTACCAAATCATATTTTTGGAAAAACTAAGCAATATAAAAGTTATTTTTGAGTACTCTGAAGTGTGGAAATAAAGTTATATTTGTTAAATTTTTCAGTGTTTAAAGTGATTCTATATGTGGTTTAGGACGAGAATACCAGCGGAATGATCCAGCAGTCACAGTTGACTATAATACAGCTGATCAAGTGGTACGCTGGGATTCTTACGACAGCTTGAACCAGAGGCATGAAGACAGCCAAGACGGTACCAAAAAATCCTATATTTTGACTTGTGATTTTTAAAAAAAACCTTTTCATGGTTGGATGGTGATCTTACTAAGTCTTAAGATCAGTTATATTCTCATGCTTTAGATATTGCACACACTCGAGGGCCTCTGGATGGCAGTCTGTATGCTCAGGTGAAGAAGCGGCGTGCTGCTTGCTCTTCCTCCTTTCCATCCACCAATGGTAGTCCAGGGCAAATCTCTGATGAGAGACAAGGTCATCTTCTGTCACTCAGCACCGATTCTGGTCATTCATCAGCTCCACCTGAACGCCTTGAAGATTCACCCAGACGGCCCCCACCTACTCAGCAAGAACGGGAGGAGCTGGCACGGCTACTTGGAGGGATTGAGGGTGAGAGGAATAGCAGAGATCGTGAACGGGAGACAGCAATTTTGGATGATGGTGACTCACTCCCACCAGAAAATACTGGGTCACTGCGTTTGGTTCGTTCATGTTCCTGCCGTACGGGCTACAGATCACAGCGTTGCTCTGAACTCCATCACTTGACCAATGGATACTACTTAGACCACTCAGCTCCCAGCAGCAACCACACAGGAGTACCTTCACCAAACATGCTAGGCCTGTGCCAGCACCACAGCGGTCACACGCACCAGTCGCTCCCACCTCCAGACCTGCTGTGGGACCGACAGCAAGGCTCTCCACACTACCTGCATGGTCCTACTAGGCATGTTTGCCCTTATCCATCCCAGGATCTCTGCCCTCACCCACACACGCTTACGCCTAGTGGACGACTGCTGTGTAGGTCAGACGAATTCCTTCCCTACACCCAGCCACAACACAACCACCCACACCATCCGAAAACAGCTGCACCCTACCATGATGTGATGCTTGTAGATGGCCTCCTACCGCCCCCTAGCTGCCCATGTCGGGATTGCTGCTTGAGACGAGAGGACTTTCACACTTTACGGCTCGACAGAGCTGAAGGATTGCACTGGGAAAGGGAAGAGCTCCCTCGAGACAGTGGCTTAAGGCGAAACAGAGGATCTGAGGTTCCAAGACGGACAGAACTGCCCTGGGAGCGAGAGGCGGGGTTAAGGCAGGGTCGAGAGGTCTCACTCCATTGGGATAGGGACAGAGAGGCAGAACTACAATGGGAGAGAGAACGAGAGGCTGAGTACTGGCACCGAAGAACTGCCTTGTCACCATATGGCCCACCAGGTCACGAGTCTGCTTTCACCTTTGACCCACTGCCGCAGGGTCACCCAGCATTTCCCGAACCCTCAAGATCACACAGTCATGCTCAACTGGATATAAAGTACAGCAGTGGCTCCAGCAACTATCCGACATCTCACCAGATGTGCCCCTGCTCACCCTACCAGCCCTCACCTTCTGAGAGTCGTGGCTACGCTTCAGGTTACCAGTCAGACTCCACTTCTCCAGTGCCTCTCAGTTACTCCTCTTGCTACAGCCATACAGACCCTCACCAGCAGCACTATACCTCCAACACACACTCAGGTCAGATACCACAGAGCTCCTTCACCACAAACATTTCATTAGAATACTTATTTGAAACAAATAGGATGTTTCATCCAATTTGGTGCTAAAGGGTTGATGTGATGTACCAGAGCCAGTTTATTTATTTATTTTTTATAACAGATCCAGTGTTGGCCTATAAAATGTAAAAAGTTCTGCTTTTGTTTTATGAATATCATCATAACATTTTTCCCAGTCGGAAACACTTGTTCTGAAAGCTATGTTTAGTGGTCTAGGCTCAAGGCTATGCTTTTCCGACTTTTGGCCAGATGGTTCTGGAGTTCCAGGTGAGAATGTAGGATGGCGGGACCATGTTACCCACGGTTCCTTGAGACGGCTGCATCGTGAAGCACATGGACCATGCTCCACCCCCTCTGATATGTCTGGACCACCCACACCAGTCCACACCAGCAGCCCAATGCATACACAAGAAAGGTGAGTCAGCTTCTGTTTGAGAATGTACATGGTGAATAAATTAAATAAACTTTCAATTAGTGAAACTGGTAATACAATAATAAATGGTGATTTTTTTTTTTCCCATGGCAAAGAACTGTAGTTGTTAGACTGTTTGTTTTATACAACCCCAAATCAGAAAAAGCTGATACAGTATGTTGAGATTGAAATTAAAACCGAAAACAATGATTTTGTAAATAATCTTTGGCCTGTATTGCACTCGAAACAATACAACGCCACATTATTTGATGTTTCACCTTATGAATTTTATTGTTGTTTCAAAGTAAACAGTTATTTAAATTTTGATTTTTGCAATACATTTCAAAAAAAGTTGGGATGTAAAGCATTTGCAATGTTACCATTCTTTCCCACAGCACTTAAGATATCACACATTCTCTAGATAGATGGATGGGTGGGTGGAACAGGCACCCTCTCCTTCCGCGGCCATGCCTTTGTAATGTGTGCCGAATGTGGTTTTGTATTGTCTTGTTGAAATATTTTTGAAATGTTGCTCCAAAATCTCAATGTACTTTTCTGAATTAATGCTGCTATCACAGAAGTGTAAGTTACCTTTGCCAAGGGCACTGACACAATCCCATACCATGACACACCCTGGCTTTTGGACTTGTTGCTAGTAACAGTCTGGATGGTCCTTTTTTTCTTTGGTCCGGAGCACACGGCATCCATTTCTTACAAAAAAGACCTGGAATACTGATTCATCTGACCACATTACACATTTGCACTGTGTGATGGTCCATCCCAGATGCCTCAGAGCCCAGAGAAGTCGATGGCACTTCTGGACACAGTTAACATACGGCTTCCTTTTTGCATAGCAAACAGCAAAATTCTATGAGCTTAGCTAGATGATGATGATGATGATGACGACGATCAGTGCTTACAGCCAATAAGGTCAACATGTCATTAAGAACAAAGATATTGGAAGCATGTGTTAGATCTTGTCTGGTATATGGAGTACAAGCTTGGCTTCCAAAAGAAGGACAGATCAGGAAGATGGAAGTGTGTTGGTTTCAATGTTTGAGAAGTATGGTGAAAGATGGATGGAGAAGATGTAATTTGGAAGAAGGAGAATACCAATTTGTGTACTCCAGTGATGACCTACAGAACATTGTGAAAACCACCCCTGTAGAATTTTATGCACAATGTCTGAGGTATATTGGACACGTATGCTGATCTGAAAACACCACATACATCGAAAAACTGATGTTTGCCAAACCTAACAGAAAATATTATCGTGACCCACAGATAAAGATCTCTGAAATACTACACTTAGCGATCGAACAAGTGAAGAAGTTGACACAGTCAATGTTGGAGTTTGCAAAGTTAATTCATCGTCAAACTAACTTGCCCCACTTGCTTCAATGAAGTTTATGGAGGAACTCACAGGATAGGAGAACAGTAAAATTTTAACCAGCATTTGTAGATGTAATGTATTGTAGTGCTTGACAAATGTTTACAAAAGTAATCCTGAGCTCATGTGGTTATATCAGCTAAGAGATGAGTGACAGTTCTTGATGCAGTGCCGTCTGAGGGATTGAAGATCATGGGTATTCAGCTTAGGCTTGTGCCCTTGTCCTTTTACGCACTGAAATTCCTCCAAGATTCCTTGAATCATTTAATGGTATTATGCACCATCGTGGTTTGTTCTTTAAGAAACATTGTTTTTGAACATTTCAGGAATTTTCTCATGCATTTGTTGACAAACTGGAAATCCTTGGCCCATCTTTGCTTCTCCAATACTGGACCTTTCCTGGATACTGATTTTGTAGTAAATCATGATTACAATCACCTGTTGACATCACCTGTTTCACATTATTATTTAATTGTTTTGGCTCATTACTAGCCCTAAATTGGCCCCATCCCAACTTTTTTTTTGCAATGTGTTGCAGGTCTGAAATGCAGGAATGGCTGTATATTAATGAATGAAATGAAGTTGACCAGACAACATGAAATATCTTGTATTCATTCTGTATGTAATGAAATACAAGTCAAAGTAAATTTGGAAATCATTGATTTTTTTTTTTTTTAATTGCATTTTCCGTAACATCCCAACTTTTTTCTGATTTAGGGTTGTAATCCTAGTTTTACAATCACCCAAAGGAAATAATATAAAACCATTATAGTTTTCTAACTCAAAAATTAAACTTTCCTTCACCTAACCTGATATTCTTTTCAGCCCCAGCCTGAGTGTTCGGGATCAGGAAGCACGATCATCAGAGATGAGCAAAGACAGCACCACACATCAGGAGAGAACGAACCCATCTCTCCAGCAAAATCTCACAAATTCTGGGCCAGAGTCTCATCAAGTTGGAAGTCCATCCACAGAGCTTCCTAAGTCATGTACATCTGTCCCAGAGAAACACTGCATCCTTACTCAGCAGCTCTCTACACATTCCACTTCTCAGCAACTCCCATTACAGTCTTCCTTTTCTCCTCAGCAACTCCCATTACAGTCTTCCTTTTCTCCTCAGCAGCTCTCCCCTCATTCCTTGTCTCCTCCTCAGCAGCTCTCCCCTCATTCCTCGTCTCCTCCTCAGCAGCTCTCCCCTCATTCCTCGTCTCCTCCTCAGCAGCTGCCCCCACATTCCTCGTCTCCTCCTCAGCAGCTCTCCCCTCATTCCTCGTCTCCTCCTCAGCAGCTGCCCCCTCATTCCTCGTCTCCTCCTCAGCAGCTGCCCCCTCATTCCTCGTCTCCTCCTCAGCAGCTGCCCCCACATTCCTCGTCTCCTCCTCAGCAGCTGCCCCCACATTCCTCGTCTCCTCCTCAGCAGCTCTCCCCACATTCCTCGTCTCCTCCCCAGCAGCTCTCCCCACATTCCTCGTCTCCTCCCCAGCAGCTGCCCCCACATTCCTTGTCTCCTCCTCAGCAGCTGCCCCCACATTCCTCGTCTCCTCCTCAGCAGAACTCTACACAGTGCCCATCTCCTCAGCAGAACTCTACACCACACTGCTGTCCTTCTCAACAGAACTCTACACATTCTGTCCCTGTAATACACACAGCCAACACTAACCCACAAGCCCCAGTTCCATCAAGTCATTCTGCCCCAGCATCTCCTACTAAGGCAACCCAACAACAGAGCACCAGCCAGCCAATCAGAGATGCCAGTCTGCCCATCACAGCCCCTCAGCCAATCCAAAATGAGACTGTGCTACCCTCTGTTTCACCTTGTTCTTTGCAGCACATTCACCAAATCCAAATATCAGAGTCTGTTTCAGCCCAGCCTCACAGCAATGGCGTGCCATCAATTTCTGATCCAGAAACTCCCAATTTATCTTCTTCTGCTCCTGTTTCACCTCAACCAACACTGGGCAGCCTAAATGGCTCTCCATCCCCTGAACCCCCTGTGCCAGGCTTTGCCACTCTTGGCAGGAAGCTAATGTTGGACACAGGATCCACCCCATCTGGAGATCCTGATACCAGTTACAGTGTGTCTAATGCTTACCCAAATTCCACCTTTGCCCTTTCTTCAACCAATTACCCACCTTCTGACACTGCCACCCAGCCTCCTCTGCCAGAGAAAAGACGCCCAGGTACCCTGCCAGGCTCACCCAATGGGAGGTCAGGCACTCTAAGAGCATCCACAAGTCATTCCCCCTCCGGCCAACACCATGTTACCTTCTCACCAGTGGTAGGAGCAGTGACCGTACCTGGTGGGCAGAACGAGGGGCTGGCAGAAGGTGAAACAGGCAGCAGGGTCAGTGTGAAGTTTGTTCAGGACAGCTCCCGTTTCTGGTATAAGCCTGGAATCTCACGAGAACAAGGTTAGTTAGATGGCACAATCAGAGGACATTCCATAGTTTTTACAGCTTTAACTGAGGAGACATTTAGCCCGAACAACTCTCGAACAATTGGACTTGTATTTCCTTCAAATTACTCATTTTATTATGAGTAATATTACTTCATATTAGTTGTATGATGTATGTGTCAAAAAACAAAACAAAAAAAAAACCCACACTGTTGTTGGGTCCCCCCCCAAACCAAACGTATTTTCAGAATTTCCATTCTACAGCTGGTTTTGGTTGTAAGGGCTAAATGTTCAGAATATCTGTCTTAAACACTGAAATTTGAAGTTTCCGTTAACTTGTACTCTCCTCTCCATCTCCAGCCATTGCAGCTCTGAAGGAAAAGGAGCCGGGTGCATTCCTCATCAGGGACAGTAACTCCTTCCAGGGAGCCTATGGTTTGGCCCTCAAAGTGGCATCACCACCTGCCAACATCAGCAGCCATTCCAGCAAAGGTACAGCATTATTTGAGTGTACAGTGCAGGCACTGCCTCTACTAAACATTCTCCCCATTCACTTGCATAGCTGCCCTTCCACAGGAAACCCATAAATCTAAACATGAAGTACTTCAGCAGAACTAAATAGCAGGCAGGATTGAAATAGTTTAACTAAGTGTCAAGGGGAATTGACTTGTGTATGAATAACCAGAGTAATTTTTCGATAGCTCTGTTAACGTGTTCACTGCAGGAGGACTTCAGAGGATTAGTCTTAATTTTGTGTGCATCCAGCCATTTGCAAGCTCAGGTCTAGGTTTGTCTCTCACCCCCCCCAGTGGACATGTGTTTTGGTCTGCCCACTGCACAATTGCATTTAAAATCAAGATTCCTTTTATTGTCACTGCACCATACAGTACAGTCAAACTGAAGCACGCAATCCAGTCGGTCTATTCAAACAAACACTTAGTACTGGGGGGGGTCAGATTCTGTACAAGATAAACATTCAAGTAAAAAGATAAACAAATCTATATAAGATAGATAGATAGACAAGTCAATAAAAAAGATAAACATGTCTTTTCAAGAACTGCTAAAAAAATAGTTCTATGTACAGTATCTAGGGTGTGACCTATGATACAGTGGGTTATTGCACAGTAATAAGTGAATGCATTGCACAATCAGGCATGATTGCACAATTAGGCATGATATCATGCCCATGTTGATAGAGTGCAGTTGAACAGGAACAATATAAATAAATAAATATAGGTGGGGGCAGCACGGTGGTTAGCACTGTCGCCTCACAGCAAGAAGGTCCGGGTTTGAGCCCCGTGGCCGGCGAGGGCCTTTCTGTGCGGAATTTGCATGTTCTCCCCGTGTCCGCGTGGGTTTCCTCCGGGTGCTCCGGTTTCCCCCACAGTCCAAAGACATGCAGGTTAGGTTAACTGGTGACTCTAAATTGACCGTAGGTGTGAATGTGAGTGTGAATGGTTGTCTGTGTCTCTATGTGTCAGCCCTGTGATGACCTGGTGACTTGTCCAGGGTGTACCCCGCCTTTCGCCCGTAGTCAGCTGGGATAGGCTCCAGCTTGCCTGCGACCCTGTAGAACAGGATGAAGCGGCTACAGATAATGAGATGAGAGATGAAATATAGGCGGTCGAGAGAATAAGGTGCGTGTGGTTGTAAAAACATGTACTATTCAGGTAAGAGTAGTCTCTCTTGTAGAGGTGTAGACAGTTTGTGTTACCGTTCAGTCCTGTTTCTGTCCATACCGCTGGCATCTGTGTAGGTGACTGGCTTTGTTCAGTTCACGTATGACACTCGGGTAAAAGCTGTTCTTTAGTCTGTTTGTCCATGTTGCAATGGACCTGACCTGTCTGCCAGAGGACAGTGGTTCAAGAAGCTGGTGTCCAGGGTGGGAAGGGTCTTTTAAGATGTTGGTGGCTGTGCTGAGGCAACGGGTGGTGTAGAGTTGCTCTAGAGAGGGCAGTGGGCAGCTAATGATCTTCTGTGCAGAGTCGATGACTCTTTGAAGAGCTTTTTTGTCTGCCACAGAGCTGCCGGTGTACCACGTAGCGATGCAGTATGTCGGCACACTCTCGATCGAGCAACGGTAGAAGGTCACTAGCAGCTGCTCGTGGAGGTTATTCTTCTTGAGGATCCTCAGGAAGTACAGTTGCTGCTGTGCCTTTAAATGGCAACGTTTCCTTTCAACAGACAAAAATCCTGCACAGATCTATGTATGGGGTGGCACGGTGGTGTAGTGGTTAGCGCTGTCGCCTCACAGCAAGAAGGTCTGGGTTCGAGCCCCGTGGCCAGCGAGGGCCTTTCTGTGTGGAGTTTGCATGTTCTCCCCGTGTCCGCGTGGGTTTCCTCCGGGTGCTCCGGTTTCCCCCACAGTCCAAAGACATGCAGGTTAGGTTAACTGGTGACTCTAAATTGACCGTAGGTGTGAATGTGAGTGTGAATGGTTGTCTGTGTCTACAGTTAGGTCCATAAATATTTGGACAGAGACAACATTTTTCTAATTTTGGTTCTGTACATTACCACAATGAATTTTGAACAAAACAATTCAGATGCAGTTGAAGTTCAGACTTTCAGCTTTAATTCAGTGGGTTGAACAAAATGATTGCATAAAAATGTGAGGAACTAAAGCATTTTTTAAACACAATCCCTTCATTTCAGGGGCTCAAAAGTAATTGGACAAATTAAATAATTGTAAATAAAATGTTCATTTCTAATACTTGGTTGAAAACCCTTTGTTGGCAATGACTGCCTGAAGTCTTGAACTCATGGACATCACCAGACGCTGTGTTTCCTCCTTTTTAATGCGATCATCCACCACTGTTGTCGTCTGTGGGCGTCCAGGTGTTTTTGCATTGATGAGTTCACCAGTGCTTTCTTTCTTTCTCAGGATGTACCAAACTGTAGATTTTGCCACTCCTAATATTGTAGCAATTTCTCGGATGGGTTTTTTCTGTTTTCGCAGCTTAAGGATGGCTTGTTTCACCTGCATGGAGAGCTCCTTTGACCGCATGTTTTCTTCACAGCAAAATCTTCCAAATGCAAGCACCACACCTCAAATCAACTCCAGACCTTTTATCTGCTTAATTGAGAATGACATAACGAAGAAATTGCCCACACCTGCCCATGAAATAGCCTTTGAGTCAATTGTCCAATTACTTTTGGTCCCTTTAAAAACAGGGTGGCACATGTTAAGGAGCTGAAACTCCTAAACCCTTCATCCAGTTTTAATGTGGACACCCTCAAATGAAAGCTGAAAGTCTGGACTTTATGTCCATGTCCATTATATAACTATAACTTTAATATGTTTCAGTAAACAGGTAAAAAAACAAAATTTGTGTCAGTGTCCAAATATATATGGACCTAACTGTATGTGTCAGCCCTGTGATGACCTGGCGACTTGTCCAGGGTATACCCCGCCTTTCGCCCGTAGTCAGCTGGGATAGGCTCCAGCTTGCCTGCGACTCTGTAGAACAGGATAAAGCGGCTAGAGATAATGAGATGAGATCTATGTATATCCTATGAAGCCATCAAGAACTTGTGCTACCACCTGTATGTCTTTTAAATACAAATTGCTCTGAAAACAGACCACTACTCTCCTTCACATTTACTGGTATTAAAAACTAAAATTACACTGCTTTTACATTTAGCTGTATTTAAACAGTGTTTTAATATTTATATTATATTGCCTTTTCTGAGCAGGTGGAGATCCTATGGAACAGCTGGTGAGACATTTCCTAATCGAGACTGGACCACGAGGGGTGAAAATCAAAGGCTGTCAAAATGAACCTCACTTCGGTAAGCAACAAAGCATCTCAAAATAACTGAACGATCCCAGTACTGATTACCATACTTGGAATTTTACGAGACAGCATTCAGGTTTCAGTGTATTTGACTTTTAGGAGATAAATGAGGAACATTTCATCACAGTTTACAATGGTATAGGGCAATTCTTCAGCAGAGAGGCCAAAATTATGAAATGATTAAGATTGCCTTAACTTTTCAGCTCTGTGATATTGCTGAAGTATGGAATCCAAGGCAAAATGTACTGAAAACCATAATTAAGACTCATCATCCCGATTATAGCAATGTCGCTTCAGATAAATCTTGGTTTGAATTTTAAGAAATGAAAGTTCAGGTTTTTTCTGATGTAATCCCGTTACTGACTTTTATTTCCTCGTAAAAGATTTTGCGATCGGAGTTAAACACAGCCAATTTTTCTATGCTTTTTTTTAGGGTCAAAAGATACCGCATACAGTGTGTGAAAAAATGTATTTAATACCATTATCTTGAGTACTGTAACTAAAAAAAAGTTACCACATTTTGCTGTGAATGTAGTTCCTTTACTGAAGAACTACCCTATAACTGTATTATATTTTATTAAATTATATTTATTAACGCCTGTTTTATTGGGTGGTATTATGATCAAAAAGGTAAAACTTGATCATATTTGTGTCAAAATACACAAATTTTGTGTACATGAAACATTTGTTTACCCAGAACTCTGCTGGTTTCTCAGCTTCAGTAAAAAACAAAACAAACACTGGGCTTTAATTGTGGATAGTTTGCTTTTTGAATCAGTAGCTCTCAAAGTTAACAGAAACTAAACCTTATGAACTTGAAACGTAGCGGGTAGTCCTCAACTGGAGTGACACTTGGAGTGTCATATTTTATTTATTAAAAATATTTTTTAAAAGGTGAATTTCATAGTTTTGTGAGAATACAGGAATTGTGCATTCACTGCGTTCACACAACGCTTGAGTGAGCTCAGATTCATACACCAGAACAATAACTTTCATAACGCATCAACAAAAGAGTTTGAATTTGGTTTGAAGTTGGATTTGTAATTTCTGTGGGCTTTTCTTTTGACTGATCAGTTTGCTTTTTTTTTTTCTGAAATAAATGTCATTCCACGATAAGCCTGGCAGATTTCCACCATTTAGTGCATGTGGGGTTTTTTTTAATGATGTGAAAAGCTCAAAATAAATTCTGTGTTTCACAGGGAGTCTCTCAGCACTGGTGTATCAGCATTCCATTACACCCATATCTCTGCCCTGTGCACTCTGCATCCCTGACAAGGGTAAACACTCGCAGCACATGTTAATGAGATTTGACGGAACTGCCAAACACACAAAATATCAGCAAGAGGAATGTCATATCAGCACTGAAAAATCTCTCACACACAATCTGCTGAAGTCCAGTAACAATAACACAATAATTATGCGTGTGTTTGCGTACAAGTCTTTGAAGAGTTTAATGGTTTGATGGAGTAAAGAAATAACCATATTAAATATCTAACCTTGATGCTTTTTTCTTTCTCTGTCTCTCTCTCTCTCTCTCTCTCTCTCAGATCCCATAACAGAGAGCCAGGAAGTGCAGCCTGTCAGTAACATGAGCACAGCAGCAGACCTACTGAAACAGGGAGCAGGTGAGCACACACACATCATCTTCCTACTTTTCTTGTTTCCACCCTCTACTATTGTTCTTTCGTTTCTTATTTTTCCTCTTATTTTCTTTTAATCATTCCTTTTTCATTCTATTCTACTTCATTGTTGTTCTTGTTCCTTGTTAATTCTTTCTCATTAGTATCTCCCTTGTTTTGTTATTGCGTCTCCACCCCACACATTTTCTCCTCCAATTTGGTCACCTGCCATTTCCTGCCCACCAGCCAGCTCTAACCATCACACACCAACTTCCACTCAGGGATAGTGAAGGCTAACACGTGCTTGCTCAGCGATATGTGAAGCCACCCAACCTTTTTGAACTGCTGCTCGAGTTATGTCACAGGGCAGGGTTACACAGAGAGCAAAAATATTTTTTCTCTTCTCCATTTCTGCATGAGCCTCTCATTTGTCCTCCATTTGTCATTTTTCTTTCCTCTCCCCCCCCCCCCCCCCCCCCCCCCCCCGTGAGACATATATTCTTTCTTTATCTCTTTCCTCAGCATGTAATGTGATTTACCTGAACTCGGTGGAGACGGAGTCTCTGACAGGACCGCAGGCAGTAGCTAAAGCGACAGGTGTGATGATGTCACAAAGCCCTCGGCCCTCAGCCACCGTAGTGCACTTCAAAGTGTCGACGCAGGGCATCACTCTGACCGACAGTCAGCGCCGGTACACTACCTTTTACACAATCGCATTTCATTTGACACATTTGTTGTTAAATCACCATTAACCAGTTTATCTCTCTCTCACACACACACACTTTGTACACAGAGTGTATATTGTCTTATCATTCTATCCACATTCACTGGATATGAGCAATCGTGCTCTCTGATTGGCTACTACTAGGCTATCAGCTCATATACCATGAGTAGAGAAAAACAAAATGGCAGAGCGTGTTGCTGAACCAACCGAGGGCGAAATAAAAACTCTACTAGAAAACAAAACCCCAAAAAGCAACAAAATATGGAATGAAAGTATTTGATGGTAAGAACATATCTTTTTTTTTTTCAATAAATTATTATAGCTTTTTTTTTCACAAATTGCTCCTTTCATTTCGCCAGTTTGTTTACATTCTAAGCGGAAATGATTTTGTCAGACGTTTTGTATGAAGTTTTTATTTATCAAATTTGCAAAAAATAAAAATGCTCTGCTTCTCAAAATCCAGCGAATGTGGCTAGAATAAAACAATTATTCCACTCAATCTCATTGTACATGGCTTATAGCTAACTCAGCGCTACGCACCTCGTCGGCTATCAGCTCATGTACGACTCGATTTCATGGAATAACTGTTAATTAGTTCCCCTGTTGGGTTATTTGTTTCTGAATGATGCCGTTTTCCAGGGTGTTCTTCAGGAGGCACTACCCCATTAACAGCGTGACTTTTAGCAGCTTAGATCCGCAGGACAGGAGGTGAGTCTCTATTGAACACACTGCTCACACACACACGATTACCATTAGCATCAACGTACAGGACTGGAAATGTTCGGGACTGGGATGAAGTGCTGTGTTCTTTGTGATTTTATATAATAGCCTTGAATTATTTTCTGGTTACTCGTTTGTATAGTCAGTTCTGAAACGCTGTACCTTGTCCAGGCTGATATTCAGTCCTTTAACTTGTCGTTTGCGTACACAAAGTGCTGCTTCCTAAAACTTTAATTGCTTGACTCTCACTCAGATGATTTTGTGTACAAAATTGTAAAACCTCTGGTATAAAATGATGATTTGCCAGATTGTGCATGAACTCGCAGGCTGCTGTGTGTGTCCAGTGTTAGCGTTGGAGGTTTTTAAATGTATGTAGACAAAATTGCCCAGATTGTTGTATGTTTTGATTCTGTTCCTTTGTAAATGCTCCTGCATGAAGCCAAAGTTAACCAGACTCCCATCTCCACCACAGTATAAACTGGAATAAGTTCCTCATAACCCAGTACAGGTCCAGCAAGTGGATGTGTATGAATGAGCGCGTGTGTGAGACAGATAGCATGTTTGTGTAGTTGCCTGCAGCTTTGTGTATGCACGTTTGTTTCTGAGTGTTTGTCTCCGTCTTCCTCTGCTGTAGGTGGACTAACTCAGACAGCAGAACATCTAAGTAAGTGCTCAGTGTGTACGTCTCTGTGTGTGTTTTCAGACTGTCGTGTCGAGTGTGTTGCTCATGCGCTTGGCATCTTTTATAATCATTTCATCTTTCCCTTTATCTCTTCTGAGTTTACGTTTCAGTAACATGTTGATCATCTTCACAAACTACTGGATTTTATGCTTCATTTTAAATGACAATTCTAGAAATTTACATATTACAGTCAGCTCCAGAATTATTGGAACTCTTGATAAAGATGAGTAAAAAAAAAAAGTCTATGGGGAAAAATATCTTTGTGGTTAATTAGCTTAAACTCACACCAAAAATATGGGACGTTTAAAGGTCATAGGCAACGGTTGGAGGTGGAATGTAGAATATCAACTTTATTTTCTAGAAGAACGACCCAAAAAATGAATTCAATCTTCCTGGTGTCTAATTTGCACCCTAAAATTGAATAAAACGGTTAAAATATACTGGTTTGTGCAAGTTCCGAAGGTTTGTTTACATCTCACTTATGCGCACTTTCACCACCAGGGGGCCGTCGTCGTGACGTCATTCAAGGCAAACAGACTGGGAGCAGTTCTGTGTTTACTTGTGAACCGAGCGCACGTGTACAGACTTTAGTCGTGAGAGGTTGTGTAAAATGTCTGAAAGCGAGAGTGATTTTGAAGTTGGAACTCTCCAAATTGAATACTGAGAGGTGAAACCATACATGTATGAACCTATGGCCGTGGCTCACTGGTTTGACCGTGCGGCCTCGGAATCGAACAGCGACTCGGCCGACTCTGATCGCGGTGACCCCGGACCTCAACAAGACTCGCGCCCAAACGATTTATCCTCGTAATTATGATAAATTCCTACTTCGTCATAATACTAAATAAGAGCCCTTTTGAAGAATAATTAAACCGCCCTCCCTAGCGGGTATAGGGAACAATTACTTGACAGTGCGCCGGTAGGCCACATTAGCCTGCCACCCGCGGCATTATACTATTTATAGCTGACTCTAAGCGAGGAAATATCCCTTTGTCTCATTTCCACAATGATTGTACAGGATCCCTCAGGATTCTTGACTTGTCAATTGCAAGCAAAAGTAAAAATGTTCACCTCCAATCTTCTCCTTTCTGCTCCGTTTCTTCTTTGATTTTTGTTTCACGCGCACAATCCACTCTCTCTGCCTCGTCTCCTCTTTCGGAAAAAGCCAACCCAATCGCTCCGCCTCTTCTCCTGTCTGGGGGAAAAAGGTAAAAACTTCTTCCTGAACCGGTCCCGTTGTTACAGTTCACTGCACAACAATAAGGCATGGGGTTTTTCTTTGGAAACTCCTGAACGCACGTCTGCACTCAAGCCGAACGGCAATGCAAGTAAACGGAAGTGGACTCAACTCCAGCTTTTTGTTTGTCTTGAATGACATCACGCACCGAGTGGTCACGAAAATCGCTGAACAGAAATTCGCCGCGATCCGCGCTTTTATTATTGTGCTTGCAAAAGCACACTATTGTTCTTTCTGCGTTTATTCTTCTTCTTCCGCACCCACTTTTTTGAGCCGCTGCTACTCCCGGGGCATTCGAGTTAGAGACGCCGTTCCACTTCTCACTTGTCTGGCCTGTAGTGCAGATGTGTGCTTGTATAAAGTTTTTCGATACACCTTGCTGTTCTCCTGTAATTCGCGTTTTTCGACTTTTTTTTTCCCCATTGAAATGAATGGGCACGCGACGCAAAAAACAGATTTTTCCGTCTGTAGGTCAAACCGTAAGGTGTAAAGTCATGAAACTTGGTACACTGATAGAGGAGTGGACCCTGATTGATTTCATCAAGTTTCATGTTGGTACGTCTCTCGCTGTAGTGCCACCAACTGATCAGTCTTACATGCGTTCATGCACGTAACTTTTGATCCGTATGTCCGATTGTCATAAGTCTGGTGCCGTTGGAATCCTTGGAGCTAGACGATTCCAATGCACCTTATGACGTCATTCTCCGCCATTTTGAATTTTGTCCAAATTGAAGATAAAGTGACCCTGGCCGCATGTTTTGTCTGATCATCACAAAACTTGGCACACGTGATCTCCAGTCCATGCCTAATAAATGATATTCATTTTGCTCTCATACGTCGAAGCGTTTGCCCATGGCAGCCAATCAAAATCGATGGCGAAGCCACCAAACAGGAAGTGAGCTCGTATCACGGAAACGCTTTGACGTATCAAGACCATATTTAGTGGCATGTCTTTGGACACCATCCAAACTACTCTCATCAAATATGGTGCCATTTGGCCACTAGGGTGCGTCACAATTAGCAAAAATGTATTTTGGCTCATATCTCAGAAACGCTTTGACGTATCAAGACCATATTTGTTGAGATGACTTTCGGTACCAATTCATGTACCCTCATCAAATTTGGTGTCATTTTGCCACTAGGAGGCGCCACAATGAGCAAAAACATGTTTTGGGTCATATCTCTTTACGGATTTAGAATTACATCTACATTTTCATGTTAGTGATGCTCTGGGATGTCCCTGTAAAGAACCTTGCCAGCCTGTCATCTCTCTGTAAGAGAATCCGCCTTGTGTCTTGGCCAAACTTTCGCGTGTTGACACAAAACTTGTCGTGTGGGCGTGCGGTCGCCTCTCTTGCCGGCGCACCTGAGCAAGCACACTTTTGCATGTTCTCCAGAAATGCATTCTAGTTTTAATTATTACTTATTAACAATACTTCCTGGGACCAGAAGAAAATTACAAAGGGTTTTTTAACATATAAAGTTTCAAATGTGCATAAATTGAAAACCGTTGCCTATAAGCGTTAAGCTCCGGAGTTAATATATTTGAAGAACGCATGCCAGAGTTATCGGACCCCTGCATTTTAGTAGGTTGTGCATGGAGTCCTCTCCTCTACAGAGCAAGGA
Source organism: Neoarius graeffei (assembly GCF_027579695.1). Taxonomy (NCBI): domain Eukaryota; kingdom Metazoa; phylum Chordata; class Actinopteri; order Siluriformes; family Ariidae; genus Neoarius; species Neoarius graeffei. The sequence continues at coordinate 49,777,471 of NC_083581.1, forward strand.
ATCTGAGAGCACTGCACAATACAGAATCTCTCCAGGCTTCTAGCTCCTCCTCCCTTGTGGACTCTCCTTTTCACCTCAACCCTTAAGTTTTCAGTGAGTTTTAGTTCTGGGGACTCTGTGGTAATGGAACCATTTTATGTGGATTTGGAAGCACATGTTTGATCACTGTCTTGCTGGAAGTTCCAGCAGTGATTTCAGAAGCTTCTTTCAGCTTCTTTTGGCTTGTAGAGGCAGCCAGATTTTCCTTTAAAATCTCCTGGTACTACATGTATGCTAACAAGCCACACATCACAGATCCCTCGGGGTTAGGTTCCTTTCTGTAGAACTATCCTTTTCAGCCAAACCCACCTCAAGTGGTTTGTTGCTTTTATTTTTGTCTCCGCTGATCCTGGCTGTAGTTAAAGTTCCAGTGATGTCTAGCGAACTGCAGGCTTGTACGTTTATGGTTGGAATGAAAGTAAAGTCTTTCTTTTGGCACACCCTCCAAGTAAGCTTGTTGGGCTGGAGGTAGCATTTAGTTTGAAAACTGACCCCAACTTAGATGACCCTGCCATCTTCTGCAAACTTCCAACCGTAATCCTTCGACATTTTTGCCTCTCTAGCCATGTTCACTGTGCACGTGGGTCGTTATTATTTTAGCTCACCGGCCGTGGACCGATGAGCTATTGCCGTGACGCGTCATCCGTCCACAATTCACAAAAATCGCTACTCCTCCCTGAGTTTTCAGTGGATTTTGTTTGGAAGATAAAATTGTTCTCATGAAGAGCAACTTGGCTAATTATAACCAAGTCTGGTTTCTCATGGTACGGCCGTGTGAGCTCCTGCGTCGCTGGGTTTTATCCATGACCTGTAGAATTATAGGAGAAAGCACCATTTCACAAAAAAAAATAAATAAAGGGGGCGGATTTTAAAACACTAAAATGTAACATTGTTCTCTAATGTTCTGGTGAAACTACTTGCAAGCACAAGCTGCTAAACCACTTACCCCTTTGGGAATAAATTGATTGGCTTTATAAATGAATTACTAAGCATCCTAATTTATTGAGTTTTCTGTCACACCATACACAGCCATCTGTCTCTAATCCTCACTCACGCTTCTCTCTTTTTACTTTGTAGAGTGTTTGGGTTTGTAGCTAAGAAACCAGGCAGTGTGGCAGAGAACGTGTGTCACCTGTTTGCTGAGCTCGACCCTGAGCAGCCTGCCACCGCTATCGTTAACTTCATCAACAAAGTCATGTTGGGGCCACAGCAGCGCTAGAGGAAGCGGGAGAGAGAGAACATCACCGTTCCCTCACAGACCAAAAAAAAATTGGCTCAAAGTGTAAGAGTACCAAAGCACTGCAAACCAGTCTGTCATATAGATGAAGTTCTTCAAGACCAAATCAAAGTGAAATGAACTAAACAGAGATACTGATGCCATATCATAAATACTGAAGGTTTAATAACACACTAGTAGAAGTCACAATCATTGAGGTAGGAATATATCGAGCACTGCTGATTTCTTTTATACAGTATGAAAAGTATCTTATAATAAGATAGTATATGCACTAAGAAATACCAAATATCTCCACAGCTGACAATCAACAGTCTTTACGTATTTCATTTATCAGCTTCAAGTAGTTAAATAGAGACGAGCTGCTATGTGTATGAGTGGACAGCAGAATGTCTGAGAGAGTCCGTGTTTTATTGGGAAAGATGGCGTGAGGAACCGAAGTGGACCGGCGGCTACAGACAGGTGTGCGAGAGGCAGGCGTACTGTGGTGGCACCAGGGAAGAAGAGTTTAACAAAAGTGTAAATAGGTTCATCTGGAATCACAAGGATGTGTCATATTTTTCAGGCAAGGTTGATTTTTTTTTTTTTTTGTAAATCCCCTTCGGTCGCTGCATACACAATTGTGTACATCACTTTCTACAGTAATATAATGTCTGTATCGTGACCGAAGGGGTTAGAAATGAAGTTAAACAGATGGAAGACTTTGATAACAAGCTTTCTTTCTTTGCTTTACTCAACATGGATTTTTTTTTTTAATACTCTACCCTAAAAATTGTCAATTTGTTAAATGTATTTCATTTTCATGTCATAACCATGTTAATGTAAAAAGGAGATCTAAAGTTTCTACTTAACTAAAAAGCTTTCAGTATTCATATTTATAAGCGTTATTCAGTCATCTTTAAAATGTCACGTATTTTGTTTGCATGTATCAGAGTCATTATGGCTTTCTAAGAGACAGACATCTGACAGCTTTAATATATTGTACTCTGTATTTTCTTGTTGATCTTTGTATTTAGTAATATATTCACTCAGATGCAGCTTGGAAAGTGATTAAAATACTTAATGGAAGGACACTTATATTAAATGGATTTTTAAACTGCTATTTTTTCAATGTAAGCATAAATGAATATAATAAATGTAAAGCTGTGGTACCAAGTCGATACATTTCCCCCCCCTCCCAACATTCATTTTTTTTTTTCTGTCTTTCAAGCTGTTGGCCTAAAACATAAATCAGGTCACCATATTTTGGCCTCTTCAAGCTAGTTTTCAAATTAGAAGCATGTTTACAAGGAAAATTTATTTTCAACTTAAAAAAAAAAGGTTAAACTCTTTAAAACAGTGCACATTAAAGCTTTCAAAAGCTTTCAAAAAGGCAAAAACATCTAAAAGTGTGTTTCTTCACTGATTACAAAGCCTACACACACACATTCCTTCAAGTCAAACACTTTAGAACTAACTGCTCAAAAGTGATCCAAAGGCTGATTGTCACATTACGCAAAGTGTATTGCTTTAAATATTTTGAAACTAGAAGCCACTTCCATGCTTGTGTACAAAGGTCTAGACGTACGTGACGGCAATTGGACTGCATAGTATAACTGCCAAGACTCTTTGAGGTTTTAAAAAGTGTAATGGTGTAGACTTAGGCCAAGTTTACATTAGACCGTGTCTGTCTCGTTTTCTTCGCGGATGCACTGTCCGTTTACATTAAAACGCCGGGAAACGGGAATGCGCCAGGGTCCACGTATTCAATCTAGATCGTGTCTGGTCCGGTGCTGTGTAAACATTGAGAATACGCAGATACGCTGTGCTGAGCTCTAGCTGGCGTCGTCATTGGACAACGTCACTGTGACATCCACCTTCCTGATTCGCTGGCGTTGGTCATGTGACGCGACTGCTGAAAAACGGCGCGGACTTCCGCCTTGTATCACCTTTCATTAAAGAGTATAAAAGTATGAAAATACTGCAAATACTGATGCAAATACTGCCCATTGTGTAGTTATGATTGTAGTTAGGCTTGCCATCCTTCCACTTGCAAGTGGTAAGTGACGCGCATGCCCGATATGCGCTGGGATCACACACACAGCGGCTCAGTCCCAAATCACTGCTCGTGCGCTATACTCGCGCGCTCTGTGAGCTGCGCAGGGCTGGAGTGCGCACCCTCCAGAGGGCACTCGCTGTTCAGGGCGGAGTGATTTGGAGCGCAGGATGCCTGCGGAGCCGAGCGTATCCGTGTATTGGCGTTGCTGTGTGCACGCTAATCGTTTTAAAAACGTTAATCTGATGATCCGCTGATACGGTCTAATGTAAACCCCACCTTACAAGACACTGAAAGTGACCTGGATGACTGAAAACCTACAGCCGGTATAAATGTTTGTCTTTCACCACCACTCAGAGACCACAAGAACTACGGCTGAATTATAACAGGACACTAACTGTGCGAGTGCTACACTGCAGACAATTACATGGTGTTTGAATCACACATTGAAAAGTTTGAGGAAAGATGAGACTTTTCATACTTTTTCATACTTTATGTCCAATCAGGTTTAAACATTACACATTCCATGCAACCTTAAGGACAATCAGCACAGCCCACTGAGTCCCCAATTAGCTGTAAGGCAAACATTTCAGTTACGGGTATATCAAAATGGACCATGTAAACAAAGTACATATCATAAAAAGCAATTTACAATCTTTGGTAACTGTGGCTGATATCTATAGCAGGGGAATAACACCTACCGAAAGACGAGCCAAAAATGCTGTTCCACACATCTAGAGACGTTTGCTTTAAATCACTGGAACCACCTCATCAATAGAACAAACATTTCAGCCATTTTGTTGGGATGTTTCTATGTAATTTTATATTGTAACATTCTATACAAACAAGTGGAAAAAAAAAATCAAGTGCTGGTTATAAAATGTTCCCCTTTGGTTTTGGTTCTACTAGGAGGAGAGAGAGAGAAAAAAAAAGCAACGTTCTAAAGACATTCAGAATTTCAGTGAGCAGACCTATAATTAATGGTCAAATGTGACTCCATATGGTAACTAACCGCATCATTTTGAGGCAGTGGTGATTAAAAACAGTTTAGCAGATGCGAGAAGACTCATACGCAGGGCAAATTAAAGTTCCCAGAGTTCCTACACATACTACAATAAAACTGAACAAAGTCTGGTCCTAGGTGCTTCTAGTGTCAAAAAAAAAATATTTGAGATAATCATAACATAAATCACCTGATTACAGTGATTAGATTCTGCATCTAGGTAGTGTGTAGTGCTTATTTTAAAATGTAGACTCAAGACACATAAGCAATGGCTGAATAGCCATGAACATCCTCTGCTAGTCTATGGGCTAACCATTACGTGTATGAGCTCAACACAGAGGAGCCCTTTAGTACCGTTGAGGTTAATCCCCTGCATACAAAAAAAATGACAGGTAGCTCCAAGAATAAATAGTTTGTTCCCAAGTGGAATATGTGGACATTCCCCGAGTCTGCTGGTACACTGATTAGCTGGTTAAGTGGCTGCAGAATGGCTGGGCTTCAAGAAAAAGCAATGGGACGAGCAGTGTGCGGCTCGTGCTCTTCAGGATAATCTGCGTCGTGATCGATATCAGGGCTGTCTTCATCTCCCATCTCTGGCGACATGGAGCTTTCCAAGTACTCCCTCTCCATCTGCTGCCCTTTAAATCCAGCATGTTGTCTGTGCACAAACAGCGAAGCCACATCAATCAGAAAAGAGCATCAATGAGACAAATGCGTCTGCAAACTTCACACACACAAATGAACATGTTCATTTATGTATATATGAATGAATTACGACTGTTTTACTGAGAAATACATCACTTGTATTTTTCATACGAACTACATCCGGGACATATTTTTCAATATCTTCACTCATGAGGAAATCGATAAATAGTTTTGATAAATTTGGGTACTTTTTGTCATGGGCGCCGCCAGGGGGGGAAAGGTTAGAACAATTCTAGGGGCCCAGCACTGCCATGGGGCCCTTTAATGGGCTGATAATATGCTTTTAATGATTTTAATAAGACTTTTGAAATAACAACAATGCAATATTCCATCTGGTAAAATGAGCTAATTGAACAAGGTTGTCTATTTCTTGAGTTCTTCAACATATTGTCATTTAACCCTCCCCCTTTTGCGAAATGGTACGGTCCAGTTCTGGTAGAAGCGCGATGCGTTAAATCTGTGTGCTGATCAGTGCAACGCTACTTGCTGCTGTGTCGCGGTGCAGCAGCCAGCCAGCCAGCAGTGGAGTGCGTACAGTCTATGGTCGCTAAATATGAAGAGTGGCTGTCAAAAACATAAAGAAAGGCAGCTGAAAGCTGAGAGGGACTGGAGAGGCAGGCAACTGGTCACTCAGTGTTTCCCAAAGAAAGGTAGCTATCGCTCACATGTGTGTTCAAAATATTAGCGAATGGTAAATGAACAGTATGAACGTGGTTGGATTAGCCTATCAAGAGAACACTTTTACAGTTTGTACAGTGACATTTTTTCCATTTTAATAACTGAACTGACTTGTGTGATTAACAAGATGAAATATTACGTTATGCTGGTGCTAATAACTACTGCTAATAACCAGTTTCATAACTAATGGGGTGCCCTAAATATGCACAGATTCAGCCTCAGGGGGACCTCCGCCCTACCAAACCACTGAACCCCCCTTTGGAGAAGGAGGTAAGCAGCAAGACAACCCATAAATGCTTTAGAATTGAAGTTTTTAATGAGCGAGCGCCATATACAGTTTGCTAGATTAAAGTGTTGCTAATAACGGACAGCAGTCACATCACACATTTCACTACCAATTGTCCTAGCACAAGAAGGCATGTGGCAAAATCTTGAATTTTCATTTGAGATTGTAAATGCACCAGAATTAGTCACTGACCAGTTTTCATCTAGTCCCTGGTAGGTTAATACATAAAATGTAATAAAGTCACAAACTCAAGGTCCATGGGCTATCAAAAGTCAAATAATGACAATAGTGCAATTGTGACGAGGGTGGGCAAAGTTGGGGGGCCCAAAATTTCTGGCGGCACCCCTGCTTTTTGTTTCTGAATGTGTCTATATAATTAAAAAGAAAAATCACACATTGGCTTGAAGATCTGCAGTTTATTTTCTCGTGTTGAAAAACTCGCCTTTTTCATATGAAATACATCGCAGATCTGAGTGACACATTTCCTGATATTTCACTCCGATGACGTCACACCCAGTGTTTTCCCACTGACTAGACACGCACTGTCAAAATGGTGAACCAGTTCAAAATGAAAATTCGATTAAAATTCTTTTGATTAACTTGCATATTTTTTTTGTGGATGTGTCCATATAATATAAAGAACATTACATGGTCATACAAAGATATGAAGTTTATATCTTCTCGTGTTCAACTGCTCAAAAGTTTGGGGTCACTTTGAAATGTCCTTATTTTTGAAAGAAAAGCACTGTTCTTTTCGATGAAGATCACTTTAAACTAATCAGAAATCCACTCTATACATTGCTAATGTGGTAAATGACTATTCTAGCTGCAAATGTCTGGTTTTTGGTGCAATATCTCCATAGGTGTATAGAGGCCCATTTCCAGCAACTCTCACTCCAGTGTTCTAATGGTACAATGTGTTTGCTCATTGCCTCAGAAGGCTAATGGAGGATTAGAAAACCCTTGTACAATCATGTTAGCACAGCTGAAAACAGTTTAGCTCTTTAGAGAAGCTATAAAACTGACCTTCCTTTGAGCAGATTGAGGCCAAGTTTACATTAGACCGTATCTGTCTCGTTTTCTTCGCGGATGCACTGTCCGTTCACATTAAAATGCCAGGAAACGGGAATCCGCCAGAGCCCACGTATTTAACCCAGTTCGTATTTGATCCGGTGCTGGGTAAACATTGAGATACACGGATACACTGTGCTGAGCTCTAGCTGGCGTCGTCATTGGACAACGTCACTGTGACATCCACCTTCCTGATTTGCTGGCGTTGGTCATGTAACGCGACTGCTGAAAAACGGCGCGGACTTCCGCCTTGTATCACCTTTCATTAAAGAGTATAAAAGTGTGAAAATACTGCAAATACTGATTCAAATACTGCCCATTGTGTAGTTATGATTGTCTTTAGGCTTGCCATCCTTCCACTTGCAAGTGGTAAGTGACGCGCATGCCCGATATGCACTGAGATCACACACACAGCGGCTCAGTCCCGAATCACTGCTCGTGCACTTCACTCGCGCGCTCTGTGAGCTGCGCAGGGCCGGAGTGCGCACCCTCCAGAGGGCACTCGCTGTTCAGGGCGGAGTGATTTGGAGCGCAGCCGCTGAGGAGGAAGCGATGAGCCGCACTGACACATTTCAACTTACGTGCCAAATTAGTCATGTGATTAGCGTATCCGTGTATTGGCGTTGCTGTGTGCACGCTAATCGTTTTTAAAAACGTTAATCTGATGATCCGCTGATACGGTCTAATGTAAACCCCACCTGAGTTTCTGGAGCATCACATTTGTGGGGTCGATTAAATGCTCAAAATGGCCAGAAAAATGTCTTGACTAAATTTTCTATTCATTTTACAACTTATGGTGGTAAATAAAAGTGTGACTTTTCATGAAAAACACAAAATTGTCTGGGTGACCCCAAACTTTTGAACGGTAGTGTAATAATATATATTTTTCAATAAATATATATTGTATTTTTCACAAGCGATGCTCACTTATGAAAAATACATTCATCAATTAAAGATAAACTTCATATCTTCATGCCACTGTGTAATGTTCTCTTTTATATGTGGGTGTGTGTAGAGGATATTACACGAAGAGGAAATTCATATAAAATTTTCTGCCACTTATATTTATAAAAAATAGTAACAGAAAATTATACTGCTAAACACTACTTGAATCCAAAAACAATCAATCATCATTCCCCATATAATGAGCTCAGTAAGTAAGTGAAAAGGTCACTCACAGAGCAGACAGAGGAGACAGATCAAGGCTGGAGTCACTGTGGGAGCCATCGTCATGCTCATGGAAACTCGACTCTTCGTGCATTGCGCTGACCAGAGTCTTGAGGCTGGAGCCTCCTACAGAGGCAGAACCATACAGTGACAAGCTGCTGTCCACCATCGCAGCCTGCGGCAAAAGCAAAACGCATCACACCAAACTGCCTAGAAACTCTCAACTGATATTTCACATAGAATCTTAAATCAGGGGTGTTAATATAATCATTTATTCCATTAAATTTATCAATCAATCATGATGATAATCACTTTAAGATGCATGAAATCTGATTTATCAATGACTATTAAAAGCTGCATTGTGATAACATTGGGTCTCATGCATCACTCTTAGAGTAAAGCTGTGTGTAAATGTTTGTGTAAGCCAAACAGAACTAAACTTTTCTGCTGGATTTGCAAAAGTTTTCCAAATGCTTAAAAAAAAAATAAAAACACTGATGTGCTTATGCTGATCACCCATAAAGTGCAAAGCGCATTCTTGACACAACTCCTTTGCATTTAGTGACACGCACAAAACTTCATAAAAGTTTGAGTACACAGACAGCTGGGAGCACATAAACGATGAGGGTAAAGGCTGAAAGACAGAAGTGAAAATTATTTTGACTCACTACTATACCCATAAAAATACTGAATCATAACTACTTATTAACTGAGCACGAGGTCTTTACGGGAAAATATCAGACCAAGGTCTTGACAGTACAGCTCGGTCTGTACAAAAAGACAGAGGTCCGATATTTTCCCGTAAAGGCAGAGTGAGGTTAATAAAGAGTTTATTATATGGTTTCTTTATTTCTAAGATTAGAATAGATGGTCATATTATAATGAGGTGTGACGCTGCTTTCAGTCATGTCATATTTGTAAAGTAGTTGAGTCATACATGCGGAACAGCTATCGGTTTCAAAACTGAATTTCTGTTAGTGGTTTCTGAATGCTCTTTGTTGCTCATTTCATGAATAACACTGTGACTCTAGTTTGTGTTTCGGTCGTTTTTGATTCCGTTTTGATTTCCAATTAATCTTTCTTTTGTCATTTTGTTTTTTGCAACATTGAAAGCTGGCGCCTTGGAAGGAAAGTCTGTAATCACCCACAGGCACTACGGGAAAATTCTGCCCGCCAAGGAACCAATCAGAGCGTACGATTTTACCAGAAGTAGCTTGTGCCATATAATAATATTCCATCCATCTATTTTCTGCCACTTATCCGGGGTTGCGGGGGTAGCAGCCTAAGCAAAGCAGCCCAGACTTCCCTCTCCCCAGCCACCTCTATCAGCTCTTCCGGTGGAATACCGAGGCATTCCCAGGCCAGCCGAGAGATGTAATCTCTCCAGCGTGTCCTGGGTCTGCCCCGGAATCTCCTCCCAGTGGGGCATGCCCAGAGAACCTCCCATGGGCGGCATCCTAACAAGGTGCCCGAACCACCTCAACTGACTCCTTCCGATGTGGAGGAGCAGCGGTTCTACTCAGTCTCTCCCGAATGACCAAGCTTCTCACCCTGTCTCTAAGGGAGAGCCCATCCACCTTGCAGAGAAAACTCATTTTGACTGCTTGTATCCGCAATCTCATTCTTTTGGTCACTACCCACAGCTCATGACCATAGCCGAGGGTGGGAACGTAGATGGACCACTAAATTGAGAGCTTTGCCTTTTGGCTCAGCTCTCTCTTCACCACAACAGACCGGTTTAGCGTCCGCATCACCGTTGATGCTGCCCCGATCCGTCTGTCCAACTCCCGCTCCCCCTTACCCTCACTCGTGAACAAGACCCCAAGATACTTAAACTCCTCCACTTGAGGTAGCAACCCCCTCTTGACCCTAAGTAGGCACTCCACCCATTTCTGGTTGAGCGCCATGGCCACAGACTTGGAGGTACTGATCCTCATCCCAGCCGCTTCACACTCGGCTGCAAACCGCCCCAGTGCATGCTGTAGTTCACAGATTGATGAAGCCAACAGGACCACATCATCTGCAAAAAGCAGAGATGCGATCCTAATGCCACCAAACTGGACACCCTCCACCCCTTGGCTGCACCTAGAAATTCTGTCCATAAAAGTTATGAACAGAACCGGTGACAAAGGGCAGCCCTGGCAGAGTCCTACATGCACCGGGAACAAGTCCGATTTACTGGCGGCAATGCGAACCAAACTCCTGCTCCGGTCATACAGGGTCCAAATGGCCCGCAGCAGTGGCCCCCGAACCCCATATTCCCGAAGCACCCCCCACAGGGCACCCTGAGGGACACTGTCGTAAGCCTTCTCCAGGTCCACAAAACACACTTAGACCGGCTGGGCAAACTCCCATGCACCTTCCAGTACCCTTGCAAGGGTAAAGAGCTGGTCCAGTGTTCCACGACCAGGATGAAAACCGTATTGTTCCTCCTGAATCTGATGTTCAACTATCAACCGTACTCTCCTCTCCAGCACCCCAGCATAGGGTTTCCCAGGGAGGCTGAGAAGTGTGATCCCCCTATAGTTGGAACACGTTCTCCGGTCACCCTTTTTAAAAAGGGGAACCACCACCTCAGTCTGCCAATCCAGAGCCACTGTCCCCGACCTCCACACAATGTTGAAGAGGCGTGTCAGCCAAGACAGCCCAACAACATCCAGTGCCTTCAGGAACTCAGGACGAATCTCATCCACCCCCCAGAGCCCGGCCACCGAGGAGCTTTTTAACCACCTTGGCAACCTCGGCCCCTGTGATGGGAGAGTCTTTCCAAGCACCCTCAGACTCTGCATCCTCCTCGAACGACACGAAGGTGGGATTGAGGAGATCCTCGAAGTATTCCTTCCACCACCAGCTGATGTCCCCAGTTGAGGTCAACAGCACTCCATCCCCACTATAAACAGTCGGGACAGAGCACTGCTTCCCCTTCCTGAGCTGTTGGATGGTTTGCCAGCATCTTTTCGAGGCTGACCAAAAGTCGCTTTCCATGGCCTCACCAAACTCCTCCCACACGTGAGTTTTTGCTTCAGCGACCGCCAGAGCCGTGTTCCGCTTGGCCCGTCGGTATCTGTCAGCTGCCTCTGGAGACCCACAGGCTAACCAAGCCCGATAGGACTCCTTCTTCAGCTTGACGGCTCCCCTCACCGCAGGTGTCCACCACCAGGTTCGGGGATTACTGCTACAAGCGCCAACAACCTTGCAGCCACAGCTCTGCAAGGCCGCCTCAGCAATGGAGATACGGAACATGGTCCACTCAGACTCGATGTCCCCATCCTCCCCCGGTATGCAGTTGAAGCTCTGCCGGAGGTGGCAGTTGAAGATCTGATGGACGGGAGCCTCTGCCAGACGTTCCCAGCATACCCTCACTACATGTTTGGGCCTACCTCCTCCCCCACCATCTGATCCAGCTCACCACCAGGTAGTGATCAGTTGACGGCTCTGCTCCTCTCTTCACCCGAGTGTCCAAGACATACGGCTGCAGATCAGATGAAACGACTACAAAGTCAAACATCGATCTATGGCCTAGGGTGTCCACGTCATGTGCACTTATGGACACCCTTATGCTCGAACATGGTGTTCGTTATGGCCAAACCGTGCATGGCACAGAAGTCCCACAACAGAACACCTCTCGGGTTCAGATCGGGCAGGCCATTCCTCCCAAATCACACCCCTCTAGGTCTCACCATCATTGACCACATGACCATTGAAGTCCCCCAGTAAAACAATGGAGTCCCCTTGTAGTGCACTGTCTAGTACCCCACTCAAGGTCTCCAAGAAGGCCGGGTACTCTGAACTACCATTTGGTGCAAAAGCACAAATGACAGTCGGAGACCGTTCCCTGACCCTAAGGCGCAGGGGAAACAACCCTCTCGTTTACTGGGGAGAACTCTGATGTTAATGCGCCAATCTGGGGGGCTACCAATAGCCCCACCCCTGCCCAGCACCGCTCATCCTTGGTAACTCCAGCATGGAAGAGTCCCCAACCCCTCTCCAGGAAATTGGTTCCAGAGCCCAAGCTATGCATTGAGGTGAGCCCAACTATATCTAGTCGGTACCTCTCAACCTCACGCACAAGCTCAGGCTCCTTCCCCACCAGAGAGGTGACATTCCATGTCCCAAAAGCCAGTTTTATCAGTCGGGGATCAGTATGCCAGGGCCTCCACCTTTGGCTGCCACCTGATCCACAATGCACTGGACCCTCACGGCACCTCCTGCGGGTGGTGGGTCCACAAGAGAGGGGTTCTGTGTTGCTCATTTGGGCTAGACCGGCCAGGCCCCATGGACATAGGCCCGGCCACCAGGTGCTCACTGACAAGCCCCTCCCCCAGTCCTGGCTCCAGGGTGGGGCCCCGGTATCCCTGGTCCGGGCGAGGGCACTCGGATCCTTGCTGTTTCTCTCATAAGGGTCTTCAGAACTGCTCTTTGTCTGACCTCTCATCTAGGACCTGTATGCCTTGGGAGACCCTACCAAGGGCAAATGCCTCCAACAACATAGCTCCTAGAATCACTGAGGCACTCAAACCCCTCCACCACGTTAAGGTGGCGATTCAAGGAGGGGCCATATAATAATATATAACATTAATTATTAATGTTAATTAATTTAGTGTATTTATCTATATTTATATATAGTTGTTCTTAAATTTTTATCTATATTAATAAATATTTATATCTATTGTTTTCTTAATTTTTTTTTCCTGTGTGTGAAATCTTTCTGTTTTTTATGCCTCCGCCACCTTAAGGTGCAGGAGGCACTATGTTTTCAGGTTGTCAGTCCGTCCGTGCGTGCGTCTGTCTGTGCATCCGTCCCGAAACCTTGTGAACACGATATCTCAAAGGCTAATGAAAGGAATTTCACCAAACTGTCACCATTTGTGCGCTTTGGGACAAACATGAACTGATTAGATTTTGAGGTTAAAAGGTCTAAGGTCAAGGTCACTGTGAGGTCAAATGTCTGTCCAAAAACCTTGTGAACACAATATCTCCAAGGCAAATGAAAGGAATTTCACCAAACTTTCACCATTTGTGCGTTTGGGGACAAACATGAACTGATTAGATTTTAAGGTTAAAAGGTCACAGGTCAAAATTACTGTGAGGTCAAATGTCCATCCCCAAACTTTGTGAGCACCATATCTCAGACTAATGAAAGGAATTTCACCAAACTTTCACCATTTGTGCACTTTGGGACAAAGATGAAATGATTAGATTTTGAGATCAAAAGGTCTAAGGTCAAGGTCACTGTGAGGTCAAATGTCTGTCCGAAAACCTTGTGAACACAATATCTCCAAGGCAAATGAAAGGAATTTCACCAAACTTTCACCATTTGTGCGCTTTGGGACAAACATGAACTGATTAGATTTTGAGGTTAAAAGGTCACAGGTCAAGATTACTGTGAGGTCAAATGTCCATCCCCAAATCACAACTTAATAAGGCGTGTAGTCTACCAGGCGGAAGCATCCCCATCGACGCCGTTGGGGTCGAGTTCTATCTAGTTACAAGTAAGGTGAGAGAGAAACAGCATTTCAATTCTCCTATATGTCCTGGATATATAGTGAACTGACAATAAAGAATCTTTGAATCAATAACGATAAGTGAGTGCAAAAATCTTCTGCTACCCGAGGCATTTGTTTATGTCTTATGGCTACACATAGACAGACTGTTTATAAACCACCATTTCTTTTGTCAAAATTGAAAGATTAGTTTTATTCCTGCTGGCACAGTGGTTAGCACTGTCTCCTCACAGCAAGAAGGTTCTGGGTTCAAGCCCAGTGGCCGATGGGGACCTTTCTATGTGGAGTTTGCATGTTCTCCCCATGTCCGCATGGGTTTCTCCCACAGTCCAAAGACATGGTTAGATTAACTGGCTACTTTAAATTGCCCATAGATGTGAATGTGTGTGAATGGCTGGGTGGGAACTGCTCTACGTCCTCGACGTCCACCCTGGGTAGCTCTCCTCACAGCTAGCTAACAAATCTGCAGTAAACAGTCAACTATGGCTGAAGAAGTTTTATTTGTCTTAATTTTTGTTTGCTCGCTCAATTTCTTTATTTTTATAGTCTTTAATTAATGTTAATAATATAAAATGGCTGGTTTTCACAAAATGTTATTGATGGTACTCTTTGTCCCAGTGAGACTGTGTTTTTGATAGAGACTCCAAAGCTCTTCTATTTGTTGCTCTGGATAAGAGCGTCTACTAAAATGCTGTAAACTTAATAAAAATAAGAAATTTAAACTTGACAGTATATTACAGATATAAAAGTGCAGCAATTAATGCAAATTACATGATCCGAAGTTGATCAAGTCAAAGTTTACTTTCGTTCGTCTTATGCGTATGTTTACACACGTTCAAGTAGGAATAAGATGTGAAAATCCTTTCCAAATTTACTGGATTTTAATAATAATAATAAAATTTACATAGTGCCTTTCTCACACCCTAAGTTGTTTTTAAAAAAATAAAAGAATAAATAAACCTACACAGGTATATCCCACACAGCCTGTGCAGTTGCAATGTCACCGGGCAACATACATCCCTCCATAGAGTGCTGATCAGTCTCAAGACCCCCCCCTAAAATGATTGTACAAACTCCCCACTATTGTAATTTCTTGTGTAAACACTTATAGCTTAATCCAGCTTGATAAAAGAGGCCCAGTGAGCGCAGGATTTTTTTTGTTAAATATGGAGAGGAGAAAAAAAAAAAATTTCGGGGGGGGGGGGGGGGGGGGGGGGATATTACAAGGCAATGTTTCTGAACTGCTGGGTGTCATGGACACGGAGTCACAATTAATCGAACATTTGCACATATACACACACAGTATACCAGATCTGAAATGCCAAACATCATAATGCCCCAATTTTAAGCATGACACTGCATCGGGACAGAGACGCAGTCAGTTAGGAGACAGAGTGTTTTGCTTGGTCTCAACAGAACTGAGTAAGTGAAAAATTATGATACTGTAAGACTGTATAAGAAGAACAAAAAATTCAAGAGCATTTAAAAAGAGTGTCCATTCTTTAACTTGGTGAGAAACTCATGACGGGAGTGATATCATGGTAGGAACGACAGTAATCCGATTTATTCTTGACATTAAGGCTGCGTCACTACTCAGCTGAGAACTTGTTCAGCTAAACAATTCACAGGAGGTTTTGGTGAGTTTCTCTATCAGCTGCACCGATCAGCCTCGGAGGGGAGAAGCCTCCAGATTTTACCCTGTGGGTCACTAACATGCCATGATATTACAGCAGAGCAACCATTTACCCCCCTCATCCAGAGCTTATGGCTAGTTAGCATTAGGAGATTAGATCATTCTGTATGCAATGCACTGTTTACGATACTAGAGAATGAGCACGGTTATAATGGCAGGTTGGTGATGGGTACTTTCATTAAGACGTTTTGCTATTCTATTTGGCACTCAGTTAATGTGACAGTCACGTTTATGTGCACAATAAATTTTTTTTTTATTCTCATAATACTAATAATACTGAGCACTCCTGAGTCGAACACTTCAGCTGCATCCCAAACTATATAACACGACTGAATAGTATATCACAACACCATTAGTGTCACTACTGTTTAGGCACATTTCTTTGTATGCGGGTTGGGACGCAGCCCTCAGTTCTACCTGAATGAAGCTTGCGACAACATTTTCTCTATACGAGAGAGAGAGAGCAAGCAAAATTCCAAAACCTTACATGCTGGCACTTTAAAGAAATCTGTGAACATCTTTCCATCATGAATTCTCAATGATGAAGCAGTAATGAAAGCAATAAGCTTGTAGTTGTCAAAACTTGTCAAAAAATAAAACTGAGTTAAATTAAATAAAAAGAAATGCTTGAACACAGAAATAACAAAACATCCGAACATTTTACTTACTTGGAGAGCAGACAGAGCAGAGCTCTGGCCAAGACTTGACTGGATGTTCTTCACCAAAGAGGGTGAGCTACAGAAACAAAAGAATGGGTGTACATTAGGAATGAAAAAAATGACACGAATTATGCAAACAAAATTTTTAAGCCTCTGCCACCGAGTGGTGTGTTCGGGTTGTCCATTTGACCATCCGAGATGATCATTAAATCAATATTTCCAAGAATGAGTGGGTGAATGTTTATTGGCTTGATATGGAATTTCCACTGTAACCAGCAGATTATCTGTTTAGATTTTAGGAGTTCATCTAAACAGGGACACAAATAACAGCAAGGTGAAATATCTGACAGTCTGTCTTCAATAGCTTCCATCCTGTTTAAAGTATATTTCAGGGGCATTTTTGGCATATAAAATTAATAAAAAGAAGGACTAGGGATGGCGAAAACTAAAAAAAAATCTTGACCGACCACCGAGCCTCATTAGCCGGTTAAAGTCGGTTAACCTATGAGTTTAAAATTCTAGAATTGGAATTATTACAATCTATTCTAAATCTAACCGCGAGCATCCGCACATTCAGTCCCATTCGCTGCCCTCCACTCACATTACATTTAGTCAAACGCGGCACTGACGTCGAGGGGTTTGTTTTGGAGCGGAGGACAAATGGCTCCAGCTTAGAGATGTCGTGAGAAGCGTGAAATCCCCCCTCGACCCCTCCTCCTTGTCCTTCTCCACCCGGGTCTGTGTCTGCGGCCATGTCAGCAAGGGGCACGCACTTTTAAGTTGCAACTTGGCATTAAAAATATCAGTGTGAACATGTTCTCAATAAATTGCCGTCATTTTCTTATGGCCCTTTTCCACTACCCTTTTTCAGCTCACTTCAGCCCGACACGGCTCGCGTTTCGACTACCTCAGAGCAGCACGACTCAGCTCGCTTCAGCCCTGCTTAGCACCCAAAACTCGCACGGTTTTGGAGTGGGGCTGAAGCGAGCCAAACCGAGCTGAGTGGGGCTAGGGGCGTGAGGAGACACTCCCCTGTGCACTGATTGGTGAGGAGGAGTGTCCTCACATGCCCACACACGTCCCACGAGCACGCTGGGATCTGTAAACACCGTAAACCTGGAAGAAGAATAATTACAAATTACGAGAATTTCTGAAGCCTTATGCGCCTCGCCTCATCTATACGCTCTTGCCAGTATCTGTTGGTGTTGTCGGTGACAACAAGCCACAGCACCAAGACCAGCAACACTAACGACTCCATGTTTATTGTTTACTATCCGGGTCGTGAGACTACCGCTTCAAAGGTCACTGATGTCACTGTTTGCGCCGCCTAATGACATCACGTGACGTCCACCCACTTTCGCTAACTCCACCCAGTGTGTCCACCCACTTCCAGCCAGCACGGTTCAGCGCGGTTGTAGTCGAAATGCAACTCCAACAGCCCCACTCAGCTCGACTCACCCCGACTCAGCACGGCACGGCTCAGCCCAACTCAGCCGCGTTGGTAGTGGAAAAGCGGCATAAGCGGCAAGCTTTAGCTCAGTCACTACAGGTGCTTGCATTGAGTAGCCTATTGAAAACAATCCTATCATACACTTGTCCCATCTTAACTTTTCATTGAAGATAGGACGTTTTAGCGATACGGCCCCCCTGGTGTTTACAGTTAACTGCAGTAGGCTGTGTTGATATTGCATACTGCTACGGACTAGGCACTTTTCTTCGAAGTGAGCCACAGAGACCTCATACTGCAGTTGTTTTCCAGCTACTGATATTACGGTTACATGGCTGCTAATGCCATCAAGGCGATGTATACTAACATGCGCCAGGGTCGTCACGACAGATGGCGAGTCCGATGAATTTGAGATCATCCAAGGTGTACTCCAGGGTGACACATTGGCACCATTCCTATTTGTCATCATTCTGGACTACGCCCTTCGCAAAGCCATCACCGGGAGAGAGGCGGAACTTGGTCTCACATTAACTCCGCGCAGGTCGCGCAGGCACCCGGCAAAGGTGCTTGCAGATCTCGACTATGCCGACGACATTGTTCTACTATCTAACGATGTCTTACAGGCTCAGAGACTGCTGACGCTCGTGGAGGAGGAATGTCGCCAGATCGGACTCACTGTCAATGAGCAGAAGACCAAAGTGATGTCTTTCAATGTCCCCACAACTCCTCTAGTGACGACAAACGGCAGCCCGTTGGAGGAAGTAGCCGACTTCAAATACCTAGGCTCCTGGGTCAGCTCCACGAGTCGTGATATGAAGGTGCGCAAGGCACTCACTTGGAGAGCCCTAAACGATATGAAGGCTGTCTGGAAATCAAGCATGCCACAAGATCTCAAGATCAAACTCTTCCGCGCCACCGTGGAACCCATACTTCTATATGGAAGCGAGTGCTGGGCACTGAATACATCCCTTCAGAAGTCGCTGGACGGCTCATACACCCACATGTTGCGAGTTGTATTGAACGTCAACTGGCAGGACCATATCTCCAACAAAGTCCTATATGGCGACCTGCCCAAGATCACAGACAAGGTTGCCTGGCGTAGGCTTGGCCTTGCAGGCCACTGTTTCCGCCACAGCGATCTGCCAGCAAGCCATCTAGTTTTGTGGGAGCCAACCCACGGCTCTCGTCGGCCTGGACGCCCAGTAACAACATTCTTGGACACTTTGAAGGGGGACGCAGGGGCGGCCGACATTGCCAAGCTAGCCAACTGTATGCTGGATCGTGAGAATTGGACAGCTAGGTGTGCAGCTCGGCTGAGGCCGCCCTGATGATGATGATGGCTGCTAATTGTGCACAGCCATTGGGAATGGGATAGCTGGAGCTGAGCTGATTAGCCACTAAGCTAATATAGCAACTGTCTGATGCTAAGTAACATCAGTGAGTAACCAGGTTTTAGTTCAGATCTTGTGTATTATTATTACGTTGACATTAATATTCACCAGACTAATCAACCATCGACTTCATTCATGCGCCGTGTTCTTGTTTCTTCGATAGTCAAGAATTTCCTTGATGTTACGTACCTGGTTAACATCGTAGTAAAATGTAATCCAACACTGAGACTTTTCTTTCGCCGAGTGGCAGCTGTCTTCAACTGGGGCGGGAGGGCGGGACATGACTGAATGGGTGTTTCTGATTTGTCAGCTGTCATCCTTACACCGCATGGCATGCCCCAAGCGTTTACAACACAGAATTCCAGGTTCTCCGCTCCAAAATCGGCAGCTTCAAAACGATCGATTTTTTTTTTAACCCGACAACCAAAAAAAAAAAATTAACCGGTTGACGTTGATTCGGTCAACCATCGGTCAAACGGTCATCGGTTAACATCCCTAAGAAGGACTAGGCTTGTTGGTGGCAGAGGCATCCCTGTCCAGAAAAGAATGGTTCCACTCACCCAGTGATTTTCTGAGGTCTTCTTTTCTGAAACTCCAGTTCATCCACAGTCCAAACAGCTCCTTTCACATTCTCCACTCTGACGAAGCACTTGTGGAGGCTGAGGTTATGCCGTACTGCATTCTACAAGCCAAAGAGATGAAAGCATTAAAATTTCAGTATGTTGCACGTTGTTAGGCTGATCTCATTAAACGCAATGGTGATCAAACACTAAAGCAACGACAGAGTATTGAAACATGAATGTAGCCTGTAGCAAAACTTTACCTTCCATGTTGCTGCATTGCGTCTGAAATATGCAAAGGTTCGCGTGAACCAGTTGTAGATTTCATTTAGTGTTAGCTGCTTTTCTGGGGACTCAAAAATCGCCTGTAAAAAGATAAATGCATCATAATCTATCCACTGATGGTTACACTGTTTAAATTAGTATAGTCATGTACACAATTTACAAACCAGATCTCAGTGAACAATATGCAATAATATGAGGCCCCACTTTACAGTGGATATAAAATGTCTACACCCCTCCGTTAAAACAGCAGGTTTTTGTGAAGGGAAAAAAAAATGAAACCAAGATCAATCAGGTCAGAACTTTTCTCACCCACAATGTATAATTACAACATATAAAATTACATTGTATATTTTTTATTTTTGGATGTGCCTGTGTTCAGAATGAACCAATCACATTTAAAAATAATCATCATACATCTGTCATCAATGAAATTATTCTGATTAAGCCTAAATAAAGATCAGCTGTTTCTATAGGATTTTCTTGACATCTTTTTGGTTTCATCTGACTGGTGAAGCCATGGTCCACAAACAGTTTACAAAGTCTGTATGGTATCTCACTTGGTGCAAGATACAGACCAGGAGAGGGGTTTAAAGGAATTTTCAAAACATTAGATGCACCACGGAACACTGTAAAGGCTGTCAACAACTGGAGAAAACGGAGCACCACGGTGACATTACCGAGAACAGTACATCCATCTAAAATTTACAAAAGGGCAAGACAAAATCTTACCAAAGAGGCTGCCAAGAGACCACCAGCAACATTAAAAGAACTGCAGGAATATCTGACAAGTAGTAATCACTTGCTGCGCATGAAAACAATCTCTCGTCTTCTTCATGTCTGGGCTACGGTGGCTAGATGGAAGCCCTTCTCACAAAAAACATCCAAGCCCAGCTAAATCACCCTAAACCACGTGGCAAAATGTGTTATGGTCTGAAGAGAACAATTCCAAACAGGTATAATCATTCCAGAATTACAAAAGATATGGTGGTGGCAGCATCATGTTTTACAACTGCTTTTCTTCAGCCAGAATTGGTGTTTTTATCAAGATTAAGGGAATTAAGAATAGCTATAAATATACCAGTCAATTTTAGTGCAAAACATTCAGACATTTGCTAGTAAACTGAAGATAAAGAAGAATATCACCTTTTAGCACAATGATGACCAAAACCATACATCCAAATCAACAAAGGACCGGCTTAACCAAAAGAAGACCAATGTTTTAGCATGGCCTAGCCATAGCCCAGACCCAAGCCCAAACATAAATCTGTGGGGTGACTTGAAGCAAGCTGTGCACAAGAGATGCTTTCACAATTTGACAGATGTAGAATGTTTTTGGAACAAAGAGTGGGAAAATATTACGAAGTCAAGATGTGCCATGCTGATGGACTCTTACCCAAAAGGACTCAGTGGTGTAATCAAATCAAAAGGTGCATCAACAAAAAGTATTAGGTTAGGGTTGTGCATACTTAAGGCCAATTTATGCTGACAACCCAGTCCTCGCAGACGGCGTCGCAGATAGCGTCTGCGTAGCCCGCCCCACCTTCGCAGACACTCTGCGCGCACCTCCCAAAAATTGTGACCACCGCAGAAGCCTCGCAGACAGCGTTGCAGACAAGAGGGCTCCGATTGGTCCACTCTACATCCGCTGTACACGCACTTCCGCTTCCTTACTTTCCCGGTTTGTTTTGTTTTCACGACCGCCATTTTTAAAAACACGAGCGAAGATGGAGCAGCATGAAGAGCGGTTGATTGAGGAAGTACGTACATCTATACGACTCCAGTTCTAGTCATTATTAAAAAAAAAAAGTTCTAGTCATTATAAGTAACCGGAGGATAAACACTCCACTAACCACACCCACCGACTTTGCGCCCCCTTGCGTTGTGCCGGTGAATAACATCGTGCACGCCTATTACTCCCCGCTCAACGATAAATTACAACTGTCTGCGAAAAGCTATCTGCGAAAGCCTTGTCGCAAGAGCATGCAGAGGCCTTTATACAACTAAGTCCCCCCCCCCCCCCCCCCCAAAAAAAAAGTTTCTGATCGGTTTTCACTTTATTTGTATACTTTGAAATTTCACAGCAAAGATGAGAAAAGTTCTGACATGATTTATTCCAAGTTTTACTTCTTTACTTCGCAAAAACCTGCCATTTTAGGGGTACATAGACTTTTTATACCCACAGTGTATTATCTGTCTGATAGCTACATAAACTGTACAAGCAACTATAAATGTATCCAGCCACCATGACTGGATTGTTACAACAGGATTAAAGTTGGTTTAAAAAGGAGGTTTATGGGTAAGTGTAGCATGTCACTGCGCACGGACAGGATAACAAGCACACCTCCAAACTCCTGGCAGTACATCTTGTGTCTCTGCAGTGCTATGCATCAAACATGCTTCAGGCAAATGCTGATTGATTAAGTATGAAAGTATTGAGCCTTGAAGTCCAAAAGCAAACAAAAGTATTTCCTGGTTTTTCTGCCCTGAAATACATTCCTGTGTCTTGGATGCATTTTAGCTAAAGGCACCCCACTACTCATCGGATTGTTTACATGAATACAACCCCAAATGATGCATCCCATTTCAGTGACACGAAAGAATGTGTTCATCTGGGATTAATTGTTCAATCTGGCTGCGAGCTTGGCATGCAGCGCTATAATTCGCATAAAGCACCTGAAAAGGGCTTTATTAAGAAATAAGATTTAAACACTTGCAGTAAGATAAAAAACATGGTCCAGCTGCAGCTCCACTCATCATCATGGGCATGAACCACATGCTTACACAATTATACCACAGCTTCATTTGCTAAAATATGGATTTGCAGGGATTCAGCAATCTCATAGTGTCTTAGTTGGCCAAACTAAAGCTTTGGACATTGGATCATATAATAATTTAATTCAGATTAACAGCCAAGTAAGTTCTGAAAGTTCAATAACATTCTCATTTAATAGACAATAGCCACACTTGTCCCATGTGGTCAACTTTAATATCTAATTGTGTCTGTTATTTAGAACCTGGAAGCAAGTAGTAGGAGTCCTCTCCGTATTGCATCCAGTACATTGCTTCTTCTCTCAAATATTTCCATAGTGAATTGCAAAATATTTATTCAGATTTTTTTTTTAATTTTATGCCCCCTTGTAGGCATGTAATGATTCACCCAATTCACAATTCGCTTTGATTTAAGATACTGGGCTCATGATTCGATTTTCCCACAACATTTTTTGGGGAAAAAATGTAAATGAAGAAAATGTTATTACCAAAAAAAAAAAAAGCTACATTTATTTTCCTATTCTTTATCAAATTAAATATTCCTTTTGTGAAATAAAAAAACCCTTTTGTTTCATTTTATTTAAACCAACAATAATTATTTACCCACACGTGTAAAGGTTGGAAGTAAATATAATTTATCTCCTGTTAACGAAAACATTTATTTTTATTAAAAATAAAAAGTTAACAGATATTTCTTAATAAACTTTTATGAACATTTTTACTATCTCCCTTTGTTCTCTTTCTTTAGCTTTCAGCAGTCTGTAAAAAGAGAGCTCCAATTTCCTGTTGAATCTGTTTGTAGAGCCAGTCACACAACATCTCATTCCCATTTCAGATCTGTTTTTTTGTGCGTCTTCACGGCATTACAACTTATTTCCACCTCAGGTGAAGTTACCTGCATTCACACTGTTGTTCATTATTGCGCCCTCTGCTGTCTAAAACCACAGAATTACAGCGAGGAAAACTTACACAGCCTGATGATGATGATGATAATAATAATAATAATCATGATTCATTTTTTTTATTTCACTGATTAGAAACATCGTAAATTTTTATCATGATTCATCAATACATGACATATCTTTCATTGCCTACCCCAGTGGACTTGCTGACTGCACCCATTTGATTGGCCACACACGATACTCTCAAGAGTTACACAGATACACAGCAAGTAGCCTATTAAACAGGCCTAAAGAAGCACGAACATCAGTCTTGGCTCCAGTTACACAACTGAATCCTGATAGTTCTAATAGCACATCAGGTCCATCACAAATAGCTGTATTTTTCAACAAAATTATCTTTCCGATTATGACCGTCTACATACCAACTACACAGGAACTGATCACTTATTTTAGAGAGTTACTTCATGCAGAAGGTACAGGTGGATAGTTCCTGTGTAATTAGTATGAACGCACTGTCAAACTCAAATGGATATTAATTTAGATTAATCTTAATCTGATGCTATTAATATTAAGCTGATTTTCTTGAAGTTGGCATGTCGTAACACAGAGTACAGAAACTGAAGGATAAGAATGGTCAAGTGTCAAGATTCACTTATGTACTTATAGGTGTACAAGATTCACAATTTTTCTGTAATCTGTAACAGTGCAAACAGCCACAGTAGTTACATGATGGTTGCCTATATAATTTATGTTTAACTACACAATTATTAAAGACACTTAAGATAAAGTGGGACCATATAAGGACATTACAAAGAATTCCAACACAGTCTGCTACTCCACCTAGGGTAAGGCCTGCTGTGGCAAACAAATGTTCCTTACCTGCCTTATCAAAGCTGCATATGTAAACGGTGGTCTGACCTCCGTGCTCAAATAGAACTCCTTATTCTGCACAATGTCTGAGAAGCAAAAAAGAGAAGCTGACAATTTAGTCAAAAGTTATACCTCGGTTCAAAATCCTTGCAACTCATATTCCAACTAACCGAACACTAATACTGAAAGACAGTCACAGTGTTAGGTTTGGAAGATAATTTATCGTGATACCATAACCTAGAAAGAAAGAAAAAATAAATCTGGAGAAATCATGGAATTACGTGCAAGTAACTGTGGTTGCAGAGGAGAATTTACCTTGGTCCATAGCCAGGTTGCATTTGTCAGAGTAGCGTCTGCGAATGGGGCCCACGGCATGCAGGCTGCTGGGGATGATGACACTGGGAGTCTGAGGAAGTGATGTGAGTGGTGTTGATGGTGCTGTGGCACTCTGGGAAAGGCTCATGGAGGGAGTGGGCTTGGGAGCAGTGGCCTTTGCCAGTGTGAGGTTGGAAACCAAATTCACCTTCAACAACACACACATCCATTACATTTTCAGCCAAATCAAACGACTGAAAAAAAATTAAAATCCATCTCATATAAATTTAGATGACAGAAAAATCACTGAATTAAAGACAATAAGAGACTGACTGATTTCTCTTAAAGAAAGAAGACTTTTTGACTCCCAAAACACCGCAATTCATTTCTGTGAAAATTACAAAGCGAACAAATGCAGGTACCACGCACTTTACATATTTTACAGACAGATTCTGCCCAGGGGCGGCGCGGTGGTGTAGTGGTTAGCGCTGTCGCCTCACAGCAAGAAGGTCCTGGGTTCGAGCCCCGTGGCCGGCGAGGGCCTTTCTGTGTGGAGTTTACATGTTCTCCCCGTGTCCGCGTGGGTTTCCTCCGGGTGCTCCGGTTTCCCCCACAGTCCAAAGACATGCAGGTTAGGTTAACTGGCGACTCTAAATTGACCGTAGGTGTGAATGTGAGTGTGAATGGTTGTCTGTGTCTATGTGTCGGCCCTGTGATGACCTGGCGACTTGTCCAGGGTGTACCCCGCCTTTCGCCCATAGTCAGCTGGGATAGGCTCCAGCTTGCCTGCGACCCTGTAGAACAGGATAAAGCGGCTACAGATAAGGAGATGAGATGAGATTCTGCCCACTACTATTCAATATATAATTAATATATCAGCATATCATTAATTCATAATGAGCTGCAACTGTGATGCCATCCAAACATGTAACTTGCAAATTTACAATTCCTGGCAATTTCATAAGGCTGTCACTTGGTCAATAAAAGTTTCTAAACAGATTAAAGCACCCGGTCTTTACACATTTGACATAACAGCTAAATCATGCAAACCCAATAGAATGCGTCCCCAACACCTTACAAACATAAAACTATAAGCTGGTCTGTAAGGTGTGCTAGAGTACTTACGGGCTGTGGAGTTGGTTTTGGCTCAGTAGATTTGACATGGAGGTGGGCCATCATGGCCTGGAGACGTTCTTTGTCTTTTGCTAGCTGTTTGGCAAATAAACAAAGATGACACAAAGATAACTCACTTGCTCACAGGACTTTTTTACGACTTCTCAAATATTCCCCCCCCCCATGTATAAAATGCACTACTCTGAAATTTAAACACACAAAGCCTGTTTATGAGCTATAAATAACCTCTTACATAAATAAATAGATAATTAAAAAAATTTTCATTTGTTTAAAGTAAATGCAATTGACATATTAGCATACTGTAAAATTGCTCACATATCTTAAAGAAAAACAAACAAACAATGTATTTTCCTAATACTTGGATTAGATTAAAAATATTTTTATGCTGTCGAATGGCGTTTCTTCTGTAAGAACCACCACACAATATAGAATAAAAACATGGCGTTCACAGTAGATTTGAGCGACTTTACATTTAGCACACTGTTACAAGTACCTGCAGTTCAAGCTGTTGAACAACTTGCATCTGAACTCTGCACTGAGCTGTGCTCTTGTCGTCCAGTGCATGCTCACTATTTAAATGCCTGCAGGAGAAAGATGTAAATCAAGGCTCATTAAAACAAACAAGAAAAACAACGCCTTATTACAATGCCAGACAGCTGTGTATGTATTGTGTGTGTGTGTGTGTGTGTGTGTGTGTATACACACACACTTTTTTTTGTTTACAAAGCTGGGCCTTGTGACATTGCTAAAGTACTGTGATTATAACATTAAGCACTAGGGGGCAGCGTAGTCTATTTTTAATGTCACATTTATTCTGTCTGGTTCCAAGTTTCTGAGGGAAAAACTCAAAGTGCAATTTTGGCTAGAATATTTAACAGTCCTTGCTGAATATTTGATCAAAACAACACTTTAAATAAAATCTAGATCACAAATCAAGAGAACTCAAACGTAAATCACTGAAGTTTTTAAAATGAGCTTAGAACCCATATAAATACATTTACATGGGTGTAAAAACTAAGCAAATTCCAAATATAAACACTACAATCCATTTCAGTCATTTTCTGCTAAGACGACAAGCAGTTCAGAAAAAAGTTTTTCATACATAAGCACAAGAGTAAGAGTATTGTTTATTATTTTCCTTCAGCGGAAGTCTGCTGTGCTTTTATCAGTGTTTAAGAGCATACAATTCCAGAGAGAACAACAAAGAGTTCCACAAGAGAAATATTAATGTACACAGAGAGCGCTCAGGGCGAGGCCAGGATGATTAGTTTAGTGTGTTTTTAATAGCCTGACTTAGAGTGGAGCTGAAGAACAAAGGCAGTGTTGTGGCAATAAGGCAGGGCGGAGATACAGAGAGGGAGCAGGGGTCAGGGTCAGCGCAGGGGGCACGCATAAACATCCTCCTGCTGTTTGTTTTGGGAGGGATGGGCCACCATCACCATGGGTACACTGTTTATCACAGAGCAGTGCAGCTCAACCCTGAGGGGCCCCACCACTCCTCCACCACAGGGGAAGGAGGGGAAGAGTGAGGGCGTGAGAGGTGGGGGATTTTGGAAAAAGGAAAGAAAGAAAGGCAAATATTGAAATGAGCCGACAAAGAGAGGCAGGAGGAAAAAACAGAAGGAAGGGAAGAAAGAATGAAGGAAAGAAAAGACAGACAGAAACATACAGACATTCTGGTTTTCTTTGTAAAGTGCTTTAGTGGAGTATGCATGTATTTCAAAAGTTTAAACTGAGAAGGTTAATGATTTTCATACTAACTGATGATTCAAAAATATTCAACCTATACTCAGATTTCTTCAAGAGCAGTCACATTCTTAGTGATAAAAGCCAAACTGAATTCTAGGGTGTGAGTCAACTAAGCCAAACAACTGTGCTTGGTCAACTGAAAAAACAGGAAGAAAGCAAGTCTGTTATTGCCTAAACACAAATAAAACAAAACGTTCTGTTTCTACATATAGTGGATGAATACACAGTGCTCATGAGAGCAAGTGAGCAAGACATTACTAGGGATGAAGAGAGAGAAAATGGGGAAGAGAGGCTCACTTGAGGAAAGACTGGAAGTCTCCTAACACAGCCTCACAGCCAGGCCACTTACACACACCGTGGCTATAGAGTGGGTGATTGCTCTGAGCCTCCTGTGAACTGTAATACAAAACAGCATATTTAAGTCAGTTTCTGAATACCTGATGGCAGTGAGCTCACAAGTCTTATCAATGTATTAGGCTAAGAAGGAAAAGCATCAATTTTGGTTAATACAATGTAATCCCATTCTCTACCTTATCATACATCAAAAAGGATGGCTGTATTCTATTGCCTCGGTCACAACCGGCCATACGTGCTCCTACAGCTGGTCTACGTGCAAAAAACGCAAGAAACGCACAGAGGGCGCACGTGTGACATGCTGATTTTCGAGCCGTAGACCGGCCGCAGAGGTTCTTTGTCATGTCAAACTCACTCTACGGACGCCTATGTTTTTTTCAGGTTGCAAAACAAACTTACGGACAACATGCGTCTTTCTCCACGAACAAAAAAAACCGCAGCAATTTGGGAAACGCCAAAAATCGCACGGCCAAAAAATCGTACGTCCGGTTGTGACCTAGGCTTAACATCAGCATGCATCATAGCATCATTTCAAAAACTGCCACAGAAACACATGATAAATGACAAGTAATAAACTCCGCTATATATATATATATATATATATATATATATATATAAAATCAATATTAACCATTTTGTATTATTATTTATTCAATTATCAAATTATCATCTGTCTCAATGTGTACTGATAAAGTCTAAGTTATTCAGACTTTATTGAAACTCAGTAAGTTATTAAAGTCTCAATGGGTACAGGCAGGTGACCGGGGGGGTATTCACCCAGTTTTAGACTGTGCGATTACAACCGTCTTTTAACAATTACTTTTAATATTATTATTACTGTGCTCTCCATATCAGATAAGATGACAGACCTGAAATAAAAAAAAAAATGTTCTGTTTACATCATCTATCAGAACAATGTGGGGGCATACAGAAAATGAGGGCACAAACAGTAAACAAACAAACATTCTTCAAAATGAGAATCAAGGCACTAAATCAGCCGCCAGTCAGCCCGGCCTATCATGAGATCACTGATCTCAACTCGCGTCCAAAAAATTTTTTAAATTATGTGTATATATTCTATATGTCTCTGTACTGTGCTGGAGAGATGAACACCATTCTTCCTAAAGACATTCCTTCAAATGGCATTTTGATGATGATGGAGGATGCATTTTCAATAAGGATGTTTTATTTTACTATAATAAATTTGCCTCAATTAAAAGGTGTGCATTTTTCTCATAACTGTCAATGTGAAATTATACACAGGTTTTTTTTCCTCCAAAACCTTTTTGATTTGATATATTTGGCAATAATACAGTACATAAAAATGATAAACGTAACAAAATAATTCAAAATAAACATGAGTATAAAAAAAAAAACATAAAATACAAAATACTGTAGATATTTCAGGGCTTTGAACCAGAATTTTTTTCCTATTGGTTCGTTCCGAACAGAAACGGAATTTTAACGTTTCCGGTTTTGGGTTCCACCATTAAATAGACGTTCCCGAACCGGTTAGAACAAAAAAATTTCGTTCCCGGAACGGTTAATTACGTTCCCTGTCAGCTGTTTAACAAATGGCTATAAAGTTATGTCTCTGTCTCATCCAGCTTAAGCCAAATGTAGGCTAATTCTATTACAACCTTCATTAAATAAGACAAGAAATAATTCAAAACAATTATTATTTCAAATGTTGGCGATTTGGATTCTCAGTATGTCTTCCCATCTACACAAACAGAAAAAGTGCCAAAAATGAAAGAGAATTCGTTTAGTGTGTTACCAAAGGCTAGTCAGGCCCTATAGAGGGCTACCGCATGACGTCACCGCGCCGCGAGATTTTGTTAGGCGCCATATTGGAAGACCAAGTACACACATACATAAAACAAACTACACCTGAAATGTAGCCAGGGCCGGTTCTGCCCTAATCTGGACCCGGGTGCAACATCGCGCACCCCCCCCCAAAAAGTGTCTAAATCAGGACAACCATCACATAACTATAAACATTTTAGATCAACTATTTTAACTAAATGGGCTATAATAAATAAGCCTGCAGGCAGCCACGGCGGGCTGCCTCAGAAAACTAACCATTCAATGACAACTGAAAGCCTGCAGCCATGGCGGGCTGCCTTAAAAAGTAACCATTTGTCCTACCTTAAAACTCGTTTTGCATTTTCTGCCTCCTTTTTTGTATTTTTGACCCTCCGTTTATTTTCTTTCCTTTTCTGAAAACCTGATTTGTGTCCAGACATTTTGTTCTGCTACCAACGAACTAACTCGTCAGGTCTCGTCTCTCGAGCCCGTGATGATTCCCGTGGGAAGGGCAACAATTGATACATTTTTACAAACAGCCAATAGGGAGGTTGCAACGTTCAGGCTCTTCTTTGCTCAGACACTCAGTAATGCACTTGCTCACTTTATCACGTGGAGACGTGATAGCAGTCCACCCTCCCGCTCTCTCCATTCAGTCAGCGAACGTCACACAGGAAGTAAACCCCAGCGGGTCATAGAAACTTGTGCAGGAGAAGAATGACTTTTATTTGTAGGCTACATAAACTTTGAGGAACGAAATAAAAACCGGTATTAACCGGTTACCATTATTTTTAATAAGCGTTTCTGTTCCGGAACATAAAAAAATAATAAAGTTTCTGGTTTCGTTTCTGTTCCATGTGAAATAGAAAAAGTTCCCGGTTTTCGTTCCTTGAACCGGTTCAAAGCCCTGAGATATTGCCAGGGACAACACAAAAAAGTTAAAAACTTATTTCCAATGTGGTCCCCATAATACAAGATGTGACATGAAAGAGAGATATAAACCTTTAACAAGGGTGCCAATAATTATGAACCTGACCGTATTCTTACGTGATATGAGACAGGCTGGTGGAGACGGGAATAAAATATTCATCGGATATACTACAGTCTTCCGTCTGAAGTAACTGGAATACATTTTAGTATTTAAGAAACGATAGCTAATATGACCCTTTACTCAGTATACGTGTTCCAGACCGGTTGCTCTGCCTCATATAAACAAATTATCTCACAACCTGCACAGTCAAAAATGATACATAGTACATTTGACAAACAAATGATGCAGCTTTAAAAGAGAATGCAAATACAATAAAATTTGTTTACAGAGTTATTTGGTCACTGAACCAGATGAAGCTCTAAAGTTCCCAACCCACACATCAAAAGACACAACAAGCACAGCAACACATTAAACACAGCAGTGACTCACTCATATAAAGTTACAGCAAGCTCTGCAAACTCATTTGATTTCATGTATCTGTGCAGCACTTCATTTAGTCCAGTGGTTTAAGCAGTTTTCCTAAGTGAAGAACTAAAGCAAGGACATAAAACTAGCAGATTTGAAATAAACAATTCGCATTTTAACCCTTTCTAGTAGTACTAGATCTCTCAAAGAGAAAATGCAGGCAAAGGGGCAAGATTTTAAAACTCCATTCTGTTACGGTCTGAGAGAGAGAGAGAGAGAGAGAGAGAGAGAGAGAGAGAGAGAGAGAGAGAGAGGCTCTAAAAACAACAGGAAAAAATGACGACGGCACATCTCCATCTTCAGTAAGAGAGCGAGACCTTGCTTTTCACGCCACTGGATGCACTTAAGGTTTTAGTTGCAGGCGCCACTTTGCCAGGCAGAATTTACATGACACATGAACCTGACCACACAGTCCTTGAGCATTCACCCTGAACTAATATCAGCCACGGCAACTTCAGCCAAACAATAACAGACGCACAGCAGAGAGGACAGTTCTGAGGACACACAACACAATGACAGTTGTCCTGAAAAATACTTTGCAGGAATCTACCACAACCTTCTAGTATCATCCATCAATAAACAAGCAGTCAGAATTTTTACAGCAGCTCCCTGATAGGTATAAAATGGGGTGTCGCCACAAAATGAGTCCAATTGGTCAAACAAACAAAGTTGTTTTATTGGGTATTCTAAATGTACAGTGATTTGTCCTTAAAATAAGGGGTCCTTTGTTAAATTTGGTGCAGCCAATCCAGATAAATCAGCGAAAATGTTTAAGGTATCATCATTTTAAAGGGGTACCAAATATAATATATACAGTTGCTGATGTGACAAAGTAACGTATTCTTAAGTATTCTATCAAATTTATATACTAGAAAACAACAAAATATCTTGGTAATTGTAAATATAATACTTTATACGCTAAACCGCACAAGAGTCGCCATTTTTAAAAGACCGTGACGTCAGCGCTACCCACTGCACTAGCGGAACTCTCCGAAATAGAGGAGATAAGCGTGTAATCATGGCGTCGGGCGCATCAAGTGAAAACGACAGCTCTGTCGAATCATACGAAGAGATCCCGCAAGACACACTGCAAGCAGGCTATGGCTTAGAAGGGTACCAGTTTGAACCTAGGAGAGGTACTCTCGACTCCGGTGATGAAAGAAGAGAAGAAAGCTCGGATGATGGCGAGGATGAGACTGATGCTGACCATGGGCATGGCGAGCGTGGGGCAGAGCGTCTGCGTGCAGGTGACACGGCGTGGTGCTCGTACGGAAAATGTAACGTGGAGTTGCTCACGAGTCCAGCAGAATTGATTTGCTGCAATGAGATAGGCGCCACCCGTGGACTTGCGAAATCGTCGCAAGAGGCAGAAACAGGTATTTCACACGTGCTATTCCCAACCTCAATGAGCCAACACAACTGGGCACATACATGCATCATGAGTGTTACGCAGAGAAAATAAACGTGCATTCTGATTGGATAAAATTAATATCATGGCGGGCTGTTCAAGCTGCGGAAATAGTTTGCTCGAGCTACTTTCAAAACACTATAACTTTCCAACCTTAGAACAAAAAAACTTTTGTAAGTCTTGAATAAGGTTCGTTAATGTGTGTTTTATTGTTATATTTACTCTATATATTGCCCTCTGTTCCCCTTTAACTGAAAATCATGCTGAGAGAACATCAGCTGTAAATTTGATGTACAAACTGACATTAATTCATAGCACACATTTACTTGGCCTGCAAATTCATATTTATAGGTTGCTTTAGAATACAATATTTTGGTGATGGATACATGATAGATTAAGGAATTTATTTCAGCAAAATGAGAAAAAAAAAACGATAAAGTGGGTCATTTTTTGACACACACACATTGCAGATCACTGTATCCCAGAATGAACTTTTGCTATACTGAACTCATTTTGTGGTGACATGCCCCAAATACTGGAAGGTAAACAGCTTTGTTCAGAAATAAAGCGGAGGAGTATGGGAGCCAAATCTTGAGAATAAATACATGTACTAAGCTTCAAAGTGGAGGGGGGAAACGACATTGCATTAATTTTACTACATTTACCAACTGTAGTATGCACTGGCATGATGACATGTCAAAATGCCCACAGAATACTAACTGGGAACAACGGGATTCAGAATAAAGCTTAGATTTCTTTGTTTTAATTTGCATGCTGTGCCCTTCAAATATATCAGCCGTGTAGAACCCAATATCGTGATAATCAACCAGCAGTGCTTTGAACAGTTCTTGGACTGATGAACATGGTATGGTTTCAATTATACAGTTCAGTTGTAACAGTCAGCTTCAACCATGCAAGCAGACTGGTTGCAAAGTGCAAAGCATGTAGCCTACCTTGGTCAGATTTGAAAGAAGACTATTATTATTATTATTATTATTATTGCCTTCATCATCGTCATCATCATCATGACCGAAGTCTAAGTTATAACTGTGACCGTTGAGTAATGTCATAGCCTACAGTTCATGTTTTGTAACCTCAATCAGGGATGGGCAAAGTACTGCATGAAGCAATTTTAACTGTTGCTTGCGCTCCGAAGTAAATTATTCTATGTACCATTTTTCAGACATTTAATTATCCTTGCTGGTAAACGACACACAGAACCAGTTCTTTTGCCAGCAAACCTGTCTGGAAAATTAAAAGTGAAATTTCTCCCCAATATTGTGAGGGAACCTGTGTCAAGTTTATACTGAAGGCAAAGTGCAAAGATTGAACTAATAAATACTATTTTGATGTTCGTTGAAACCACATCTACATAACTGCTAAATAAAGTGATAGTGTTATATTATAAAAGAATATGATCTCAGTTAAGCCTTTGTTGTGGAACTACTTTATCTGTGGGGCAAAAACGGACAATATTATCACCAGTGTTCATCATTTCTTTGTTTTACTTTTGTCCTTAAAGGTAGGCCGCCTTTCAGATTTTTCAAGTGTAGGTCATGAATTTTCCCTGACACCCAATTATTTTTGTTTAGTGGACCGAAAGCTACTGAATTCTAATCACAGACTTCCAAATTTTATTAGGTTTTTTAAAAACAGAACAATTAATGAATTTAGGGCCACATGGCCCTAAATTCTCTGCTTTTTTTTCCCTGCTTCACCATGACCCAATTCAAGATACTACGTCATGCATCACGTGGTGGGCTTTCCCCATTCATGGAAGGCATTGTGGGATACAAATTTGAAACAGGAGCGAAAAATGGAGGACGCAAGTGTGCGAATGAAACGTGTTAGACCGACTACAGTAACGGAAAGCGAGAAGAAAAGACGTTATGTTGCGAAGGAAAGGAAACGCAGGACCAAACTAATAAATATCGGCAGTCGGTGAGCACCTCAGTGTGATCAGCTGTTCGTTTAGCAACAAAATGATGTAACTGCCAGTGCACAGTTAAAGGTAAACCTGCGCATGCGCACACGGACTTCCTCTGTCTACTTAACTGCGTGAAGTGAGCGATTTCATGCACATTATTTGCTCGGGAATGCCCTCAAATTAAATAACTTCCTAGCCACAGAATGGCCTGATATTTTGTGAGATATTACAGAAACAAACATATATCACAATGACCAAATTTCAGAGGGAACTAAATTTCACCAATTTTATGAAATTGAAAGGCCATCTCGCTTTAAGGCCTTTACACACAGGGGAAGGGGTTAATTTTCTGCAACGAGATTAAATTTTCTGAAATTTCGAACCACGAATAAACGCATCAACGAATCGAATTGTGCAGAACAGACATCATATGGTGACACAGGAGACAGCCGGCAAAACAGCCTCAAATGTAGGGGTGAACGTCTGCTATGTGCTGGCCTCACTCACATCCGGAAGCTGAACGGCTATATTTCACCTGTGAGCATTGCTTCTTTCTTGTTGCCCAGCATCCTCTCTCTCAGGTTCAACTCTTGAACGAGATTATGAAATTCTTCATGTTGTCGTCTGCACCCAAAACCATCTCTCTCTTTCTTGAGAGCATGTCTTTAATTATTAGGGGAGAGTGGGGAGACATGGGACAATTTGTGGAAATTAAGTTCAACCACTCAGGTTTTGGATTACATCAGAAGTTAGATGTTTCCCTTCAGAGTAACCTACTTCCTTTGGAGCCACGAAGCTGGACACTGCAGCAAGGTTTGTGCAGCTAAATATATTTGTCAACCAAAACTTGTATTTTCTACTTCGCCTCCACCTCCATTCTGTGGTGTAATGTACGCAGGTAAATTCGGGATTTGTTAGGAACTAAAGTATGCAGCCTCGAGTTACCATATATAGTATTATTCAACTTAAATTCTGGGGGAAAACATGTAAGGATTTTTTTTTTTTTTTTGCATTTTCACATTGCAATTTCGTGTCGCATCCGACTATTTACTGTATTTTTATTATTTACTATTTACTGTTTGATCTCAAACACATTAAGAAGGCAAGGAATTGCACTAATTAACTTTTGATGAGGCACCTGCTAACTGAAAAGCGTTCCATGTGACTACCTCATGAAGCTTGTTAAGATAATGCCAAGTGTGCAGAGCGTCATCAAGGTAAACGCTGGCTACTTTGAAGAATCTGAAACATGCTTAGGTTTTTTTTTTTTTTAAAACACTTTTTTTTTTGTTTGCCACATAATTCCATACATCTTCCATATGTTATTTTATAGTTTTGATGTCTTCAGTATTGCTCTACAACGGAGAAAACCGTCAAAATACAGAAAAACCTATGAATGAGTAGGGTGTGTCCAAACATTTGACTGGTACTGTACATATAAAACATGTCCAAGAAATATTTGGTAGAGTGGATGAAATGATGAGAGATTTTTTTTTGGGGGGGGCGTACAAAACATCCAACCAAAGAACAGAGGTGCATGTGAAAATGCTATATAAATGTTCCACGTGTGATTTCATAGTTTTGAGGTCTTCAGTATTGTTCTACAATATAGAAAATGGCAAAATACAGAAAAACCTGTGAATGAGTAGGTGTGTCCAAACTTTTGACTAGTACAAACCTGCAGGCTATAAATTAATATTCTAGACTGTCATCTATCTACAAACAAATCATGACCTAATCGGAAACCAGCCAATAATGATCAAACGTGAATGTGTCTGCAACTCTTGCTTAACATGTTTTTTTCCCCCCTTGTTGCACCACAAAATACCTGAAATACCAAAATGAAACTGAATAAACTAAACGTAATGGTGGCATTTATAATTTTACCCTTGAGGATAAAAAAAGGCTAATGTTAAACAAACAAAAAACCCCAAATAACATTTATCAGTAGATTAACATTGACAAATTGAATTCTTTTCATCTAAGCCAGTACAGTTCAGATGATAAAGAACCAGAGAGTAAAGATTTTACCCATGTACGGGACTGTATGAGGCATTGTGTTATCTCTGGGTCATACCTCTCTCTCCTGACTGGCCGGGGTGTGTGGTGTCCGTTGGTACTGGGGTGCTGGTTAAGAACAGGCGGTTTAGAAGAAGAGGGTGACTTCTCACCACTGCTTTTTTCCTCCGATCTAACCTCCGTCACATCTTTCCACAACTGTTGCAGTTCTGCAGGAATCAGACCTGTTTAACACGTCAGACCATTTACCACCTAACCTAACTATGATCTTGCTTTAGTAAGTTTAGTCAAAATTTAATACATCATTTAGGTTAAGCAGTCTCTACATCCCGTATTAGAGAAACGTCAAAACTTCCACTGAGCTTAAAATACTTTCTAGTCTAGTATACAAGATCTGTGAGGAAATCTGCCTGTAACAGTTGAGTGTAGAAGATAAGCAATGAAAATGAAAGGGGGGAAGAAACTATACTTGTACATACTCTGGGACAGCGATGTGAGTGCCGTGGCCGGGAGAGTCAGCAGTCCTTGCCTCTGCAGATGCTGCTGTTGAAGAGAGAGAAGCTGCTGCTGGACAGCCATCTGCTGGGCGAGCATCTGCTGCTGGAGAGAACATTCACACAGCACAGTGTCACTGCACCAGAAACTACCAAACAGGCTACCCCAAGGCAGCACACAGTTTGTAGGTCAGGCTCATCAGGACCATTGACACCCATGCTATGAACCAATTACATTAAAATCTTTGATCTTGTTTATACCGGTTCATTCCATGCGTCTTTTTCCTGGAATGTATTCAGATAACATCTTAACCACATGCATTTACACTTGTAGTCAAATGCATTTCCAGTTAGCCAGATTTATATCAGATTGGCAAATCACGCCTCGTATACAAATCAGGTCATAACCACCAACTGCGGTTTCCCTTATTTCCAGCTGTTTCATGCAAAAGACGGGTGCCACATCAAAGATCAAAATTTTGTTTGCCGTTTTATTCTCTTAAAAGCCACAGACTTTGGCAGTCATGGACCATGTGGGTTATAAAACTTGTCAGGAGGGAGTTTTGGTTGTCATTTTTTAGGAGACTGATACACGTATATTTGAAAAATGTCTGGTTAAAATGGGATTGAGACCTGAAATGGTTTGAACAACTGGACTGAAATATGTTTCAAGTGGTGCATTTGCACCTGAAATTTTAAGTAAAAAATCCCTATACTTAAAATGTAGAAAAAAAAAAAAAAAGCTGTAAACAGGAATTGCACACAAAAAAAGGCAATTATTTAAAAATATGCTCATTGGTAGCCTGGGCCTGCCCATCCTAAGTGTGACGCAACACGGGGGCCTGTTGCGAGCTTAGTCTGGCAAGGCAAGCTATCTACAGCATTTCCAAGCTCCCGAAAAATCGGGAGCCAATCAACTTTGAGCATCTCCAACGGCCCTGGGTAGAGGCGTGTTCAAGGCAGTGACGTAGTAGAACTGCGACCGGAAGCCATAGATTGTTTACAGAATCTATGCCGGAAGCGCTTCATTCACTAGAAACATTACGAACATGGAGCAGCGGCAAGCCTTTGACACAGCGGTAGATGCTGTATTGAAAGCATTCAACGGGAAGTTCTCATTGAAAACGGAGCAAAGAGCAGCCCTGGAGGTATTTATCTTCTTCCTGTTACTCAAGCAGTTTCCGTCGCGTCACATACGTCAGAGGAAAGAGTGATGTGATTGGTTTAAGCTTCGTCACAACCTTTTCTGGCTTCGACCAGTAGCAAACTGAGGCATTTCAGGGAGGCGGGTCAACCACGCGCTTTGGGAAACGGTTGGGCTTAATATCTTTGCCAGACCAATGCTCGCAGAGCTTTGAAGTTGCGTTAGCCAGACTAGCTCATTGGTATATTTCAGGGCTTTGAACCAGAATTTTTTTCCTATTGGTTCGTTCCGAACAGAAACGGAATTTTAACGTTTCCGGTTTTGGGTTCCACCATTAAATAGACGTTCCCGAACCGGTTAGAACAAAAAAAATTTCGTTCCCGGAACGGTTAATTACGTTCCCTGTCAGCTGTTTAACAAATGGCTATAAAATTATGTCTCTGTCTCATCCAGCTTAAGCCAAATGTAGGCTAATTCTATTACAACCTTCATTAAATAAGACAAGAAATTATTCAAAACAATTATTATTTCAAATGTTGGCGATTTGGATTCTCAGTATGTCTTCCCATCTACACAAACAGAAAAAGTGCCAAAAATGAAAGAGAATTCGTTTAGTGTGTTACCAAAGGCTAGTCAGGCCCTATAGAGGGCTACCGCATGACGTCACCGCGCCGCGAGATTTTGTTAGGCGCCATATTGGAAGACCAAGTACACATCTATGCAAGTACATACATACATAAAACAAACTACACCTGAAATGTAGCCAGGGCCGGTTCTGCCCTAATCTGGACCCGGGTGCAACATCGCGCAACCCCCCCCAAAAAAACCCCCACCAGTCTAAATCAGGACAACCATCACATAACTATAAACATTTTAGATCAACTATTTTAACTAAATGGGCTATAATAAATAAGGCTGCAGGCAGCCACGGCGGGCTGCCTCAGAAAAGTAACCATTCAATGACAACTGAAAGCCTGCAGGCAGCCACGGCGGGCTGCCTCAGAAAAGTAACCATTTGTCCTACCTTAAAACTCGTTTTGCATTTTCTGCCTCCTTTTTTGTATTTTCGACCCTCCGTTTATTTTCTTTCCTTTTCTGAAAACCCGATTTGTGTCCAGACATTTTGTTCTGCTACCAACGAACTAACTCGTCAGGTCTCGTCTCTCGAGCCCGCGATGATTCCCGTGGGAAGGGCAACAACTGATACATTTTTACAAACAGCCAATAGGGAGGTTGCAACGTTCAGGCTCTTCTTTGCTCAGACACTCAGTAATGCACTTACTCACTTATTATCACGTGGAGACATGATAGTAGTCCACCCTCCCGCTCTCTCCATTCGGTCAGCGAACGTCACACAGGAAGTGAACCCCAGCGGGTCATAGAAACTTGCGCAGGAGAAGAATGACTTTTTTTTATTTGTAGGCTACGGAAACTTTGAGGAACGAAATAAAAACCGGTATTAACCGGTTACCATTATTTTTAATAAGCGTTTCTGTTCCGGAGCATAAAAAATAATAAAGTTTCTGGTTTTGTTTCTGTTCCATGTGAAATAGAAAAAGTTCCCGGTTTTCGTTTTCGTTCCTTGAACCGGTTCAAAGCCCTGGTGTATTTAGCAATGCAGTGTGAAATGCAGAAAATTGTACCACACACCTCTTTGCTGAGTTTGCCGGTGTGCTGCTGCTGGAGGAGCTGCAGTCGGAGCTCATCCTGCTGCTTCTTGTAGAACTCCTGGAGCTGTTGCTGCAAAACAGCAGTTATAATGAACACAGTTTAGCTACCTGTACTCATGACAGTACGAAGAGGTACGTGGCAATGATCAATAGACATGTATTTATAATCAAACTGCCAATTTATCTGATGACAGAAAATGTTTTGAACTGATGAGTTTATGAACCTGCTGCAACATCAATGCCTGTTGTTGCTGTAAAAGCAGCTGCAGCTGTTGAGGGTTCAGGACTTGTTGCTGAAGGATCTGCTGCATCTGCTGAGGTGTGATCACCTGAGGAGTCATCATGGCCAGCGATACAGGCACCTACACAACACATACACATGATACAGACATCCGTGCAACAGAAGTGGCTTGCTTAATTTATGAAAGTGTCTCCATGTTTAAATAACAATAAAAAGCATCTTCAAGTTCAAGCAAAAACAAACAAATAAATAAATAAAGGCAATATTTCAGACTCAACCATTCAAGACTAACTACGAATGAACTGCTACACTTTTATGCCCGTATATAATCCTCAAGTATGCCGGTAAAAGAAAACATACACATGCGCACAACAGGAAAAACTTTGTTAGTAGTGATGTGATTGTTATGATAAAAATAAATGAATAAACAAACAAACTGGTAAAAATGTCAAGACTTTTCCACATTCAGAATAATTGCACAGTTAAATATTCCGGTCACAGTACAGCACATAATGGCAGGAATTTTCAACTAAATCCACATTCACTCTGGGATACGTGTCAGCGTTTGCACTGGATAGACCCCTTAAGCAGTTCAAGGGTTTATATTAGTCATAGACCTTCTGACAGCTTAATACATACAACTATATGGCTAAAAGTCTGTGGACACCTGACAATCACGCCCAGATGTGCGTGTTGAGCATCCCATTCTAGATGTAGTCCCGCTTTATTGTTATAAATAACCTCCACTCTTCTGGGAAGGTTTTCCACTAGATTCTGGAGTGTCTCTGGGGGGGGGATTTGTGCTCATTCATCCACAATAATATTAATGAGGTCAGGCACTGATGTTGGGTGAGGAGGCCTGGGGGTGCAGTCAGTGTTCTAGTTCATACCAAAGGTGTTCAGTGGGGTTGAGGTCAGGGCTGTGTGCAGGACACTCGAGTTCTTCCACTCCAACCTTAGCAAACCATGCCTTCATGGACCTCACTTTTTACACAGAGGAGCACTGTTATAGCCTAGGTCACAACCGGACGTACGATTTTTTGGCCGTGCAATTTTTGGCGTTTCCCAAATCGCTGCGGTTTTTTTTGTTTGTGGAGAAAGACGCACATTGGCCGTAAGTTTGTCTTGCAACTAGGGATGTTAACCGATGACCATTTGACCGATGGTTGACCGAATCAACGTCAACCGGTTAATTTTTTTTGGTTGTCGGTGAAAAAAAAAAAAAATCAATCGTTTTGAAGCTGCCGATTTTGGAGCGGAGAACCTGGAATTCTGTGTTGTAAACGCTTGGGGCATGCCATGCGGTGTAAGGACGACAGCTGACAAATCAGAAACACCCATTCAGTCATGTCCCGCCCTCCCGCCCCAGTTAAAGACAGCTGACAAATCAGAAACACCCATTCAGTCATGTCCCGCCCTCCCGCCCCAGTTAAAGACAGCTGACAAATCAGAAACACCCATTCAGTCATGTCCTGCCCTCCCGCCCCAGTTAAAGACAGCTGACAAATCAGAAACACCCATTCAGTCATGTCCCGCCCTCCCACCCCAGTTAAAGACAGCTGACAAATCAGAAACACCCATTCAGTCATGTCCCGCCCCAGTTGAACACAGCTGCCACTCGGCAAAAGAAAAAAGTGTAGACACAGGCTTTTTAGTTTACAAATTACTATTCTGTTTTATTTTTTTAAATTTATTATTAGAAGGCACATCGAGTTTAGTCCTGCCTTGGCCAGTGCATTCTGAAAGTATGTTTCGGTCTGTAGCCAACACTGCATGTTATTGCAGATCAGATCTCTCCACACAAACTAAAGGCGCAGATGCCGACTTTTTCACGGCTTTTTCATGGACTGTAACGGCATTTGCTTATGTAGTAATTTTAATACAGAATTTACTCTGATGAAATTATTCAGACACTCCAACGCCCCCCCTAAAAAAAAAAAAATCGGATCTGCACGAGCCGTGAAAAAGGTGCGACGTTTGCATCCCTGTTTAAACTCATAGGTTAACCGACTTTAACCGGCTAATGAGGCTCGGTGGTCGGTCAAGATTTTTTTTTTTAGTTTTCGCCATCCCTACTTGCAACCTGAAAAAAACGTAAGTGCCCGTAGAGTTTGTTTGACATGACAAAGAACCTCTGCGGCCGGTCTACGGCCAGTCTACGGCTCGAAAATCAGCACGTCACATGCGCGCCCTCCGTGCGTTTCTTGCGTTTTTTGCGCGTAGACCGGCTGTAGGAGCACGTACGGCCGGTTGTGACCTAGGCTTCAGCTAGAACAGGGCCTCTTGGCTCCAGTGAAGGGAAACTGAGATGCTACTGCATACACAGTTGTATAGGATGTTTTTGTATTTCCAACTTTGTGGCAACAGTTTGCAGAAGAGCTACACATGGGTGTGATGGTCAGATGTCCACTAACTATTGGCTATATAGTGTATGAACACTTGTAAAGTCTTAATTTCTGCAATCAAGGAAGATGATTCCACTGAACACCTTTGGTATGAACTGGAACACTGACTGCACCCAACGGGCCTGACCTCATTAATAACATTTTGAGTTAAAAACATCAAAAGACCTACATATGTAAACAGATAAACATATCTTTTAAAAAAATTACAAGTCAAATGCATTACTCATTTCTACTTTGACATTCTATCACCGACAGTAAAACAGCTATACAAGAAAACAAATGTACATCAATACAAATGTTCAAAAATGTACCAGTTTCAAAATGCAACATTTAGCCAGAAGCAATTACTGATTTTTAATCCAGACACATCGTAACGCATTAAACACTCAAGGTTTTTTTTTTTTTTAAACTGTGTACAATAAGCAGAATAATTAAAATGACATTCATGGATCTGTATAAACAATACATCCACTGGGGTACACAACAACTGTGAAAACAAACCTGGAGATTGCATTTTAATTACGGCTCCGCAACCCAAACAAACAAGGGGTTCCAGTAAAGCCGGCTGTGTCGGGCTGCGAGTAAACATGCCGCTAGACTA
The DNA here is from genome assembly GCF_027579695.1 of Neoarius graeffei. Lineage (NCBI taxonomy): Eukaryota > Metazoa > Chordata > Actinopteri > Siluriformes > Ariidae > Neoarius > Neoarius graeffei. The sequence goes on from NC_083581.1 coordinate 49,820,492, forward strand.
TTTCTCTGCAGCTGTGAGTGAAATATAATGGCTGACCTTCACGCACACACTTTCCCACGCTATCTGGGTGAGCGTATGGGTGCAAGCTTTCGTAGAGGTGTACCACTGGCTCAAACAATTTTCAACATTCATAAATATTGTCTGACACCCTCAAGCAAGCCCTCTGTACAGACTGCACACTTCACTGAAATAGAACACAGCAAATGACAGCAACCCCTCAGCTGCCTACCGGTGCATGCTGACAATTAACGGCGATAATTCTGCTTTTACAGTCTCCCAAAACGTCGATGTGCGCTGTCTCTATGACGATAGACAAGTCCAAACAGTGTTTTGTTGTTGTTATTGTTCCTGCCAGTGTGTCAGAGAACAACTCCCTGTGAGTGAGCATGTCAACAAGCAAGCACTTCTGAAAACACAGGCTGATAAATCAACAAGCCTCAACGGTCCAAAACCAAATGCTTTGTTATTGCTCTCAGTACTTTAGACATTTCTGGGCTGGGTTACCTGCCCCCCCCCAAAAAAATATATTTATTCATTTATTTATTTTTTTTTTAATTATTTAAAAATATATTATTATTATTGGGGCAGTACGGTGGTGTAGTGGTTAGCGCTGTCGCCTCACAGCAAGAAGGTCCTGGGTTCGAGCCCCGGGGCCGGCGAGGGCCTTTCTGTGCGGAGTTTGTGTGTTCTCCCCGTGTCCGCGTGGGTTTCCTCCGGGTGCTCCGGTTTCCCCCACAGTCCAAAGACATGCAGGTTAGGTTAACTGGTGACTCTAAATTGACCGTAGGTGTGAATGTGAGTGTGAATGGTTGTCTGTGTCTATGTGTCAGCCCTGTGATGACCTGGCGACTTGTCCAGGGTGTACCCCGCCTTTCGCCCGTAGTCAGCTGGGATAGGCTCCAGCTTGCCTGCGACCCTGTAGAACAGGATAAAGCGGCTACAGATAATGAGATGAGATTATTATTATTATTATTATTTCCATCTGGGAACATATGAAACGCAGGCAGTGCTGTGTTAATAACAATGTTGCGTTAATCACAGGTCTTAAAGAGAGAGGTGATTAGGTTTCTGTGCAGCTACATATGACCAACCACAGAGAACGAGAAAGGCTTTTAGCATTGCAGTGCTATTATTTACAAGACGGAATCAACACTCAGATATCACGGAACCCAAGTCATTTATTTAGCTCATCACTCCTTCATGACACCACGGGGAGGGGGGAATCAATGTTTCCCTGAAATACACAACTCAATTACAGTGCAAAATCCATAGCAGTGCAGTAATACAGTGCTTCTGCTCAGCACCCTATTCATCTTCAAAAAGAAAATAAAAGTTACTTCACACCAGCTCAATCTTAATCCTACGAATAATATCACTCCCGTTTACTTTACCAACTTAAATGCCTGTGTGTAAATACATATAAATACATGATAAAATATGAGTAATTCTGAATGAACCAGGAAACAATCTGACAAATATTTGGATCACAAGTGTACACATTGATATAAAAAAAATAAAATAAAAAAATATTCACCCAGGAACAAGATCAACAGTAACTATAGTTCACAGATGGCAAACTCCACATCCTGCTCAAACAAACACCCCAGCAAACACAAACCTGTTTAATTGCATTGTCATTCAAGGCTGCGTGTCCATTAGTATGTGCCGTTTCAGTTGTAGTGAGCATGCTGGTGCTCGTATTCAGATGGAGTGGGACTCCCAATGGGCTGGCACATCCTGGCTGGATTTCCTTGCACCATTTACAGACTGCCAAACGTGTCCAATCATGTACTTACAGCCCGCCCTCTATACTTAACCTAGTGGCATGACCTAACCCATTAATCTAGCTCTCATTTCAGTCCATTCATTCCAACTCAGAATAATAAACAACGCTATAACAATCAATATACAAACACGGTACAACCAAAAAGAATACTTCATACACCAATAACTACACGTCAATAAATAAGACAGAAATAGAACATTTTACAGCAAGTACCACATTTATTTTACATATCTTATGCCAGGCTTAAAGCTATCACTTCATTCTATGGGAGGGATATAACCATTGTCATGTGTGTGTGAGAGAGAGAGAGAGAGAGAGAGAGAGAGAGAGAGAGAGAGAGAGAGAGAGAGTGTGTGTGTGTGTGTGTGTGAGTGAGTGAGGAGTAAACAAGATTACAGTTCTACCTGGGTTTCTGCCTCCTTCTCCACGCTCTTCTGGGACTTCTCCCCACTCTGCTGTTGCTGTTGTTGAGCAACTTGAAGTGCCTGAAGATGCAAAAAACAATAACAAAATCCTGATTGGCTTTGTAAAATCTCCACGGGGTATTGTCTTTGTTTTTCAGCACATGCAAGTGTACTGTCAACCCACGACTTCGTAGAACAATTAACCCTTCATTATCTTCGGTACATTTATTAAATGACGAGTCATCGAGAAAATGCCAAAAACCAGTGCTACAGGTTTGCCATGGCTGCAGCACCAAGCAGCCATATCACCGTGTGACTACAAACAAACACACGGGGTTTTTTTTCTACGAAAGCATCTGCAGTTTTCAGAAGGAGAGACATGGGAAGAGTCACAAAATCTCACATTGACCAGAAGGACGACGTAACAAAGCCAATTACATCACAATATGAAATTATCTGCAGTATTTTAATTCCTTGACAATTAGCTTTGGCAACATTTGGAGGCATTATCAATAAGGCTGCAATCATTAGTGAACAAAACTGAGGAGATCTCATCTCATCTCATTATCTCTAGCCGCTTTATCCTGTTCTACAGGGTCACAGGCAAGCTGGAGCCTATCCCAGCTGACTACGGGCGAAAGGCGGGGTACACCCTGGACAAGTCGCCAGGTCATCACAGGGCTGACACATAGACACAGACAACCATTCACACTCACATTCACACCTACGGTCAATTTAGAGTCACCAGTTAACCTAACCTGCATGTCTTTGGACTGTGGGGGAAACCGGAGCACCCGGAGGAAACCCACGCGGGCACGGGGAGAACATGCAAACTCCACACAGAAAGGCCCTCGCCGGCCCCGGGGCTCGAACCCAGGACCTTCTTGCTGTGAGGCGACAGCGCTAACCACTACACCACCGTGCCGCCCCACTGAGGAGATCAATAAGGAAAATTATTCAACACTTTATGATGCACTGTTTGTCCAACCAACAGCAAAAACAATTTCATAACGCAGGACCCTCTATCCTTGGGTGAAATGCAAAGCACGACTGAGGCCATTGTACTATTGTGGTATAATGCAGTACAAGGAAAGCAGAGATGCCTTCCATATCAGTATATCGATGATACAAAACATTTTAAATGAAAGCACTTGCGCAACCCTCCATCTTCAGCTTAGTAAGTGAAACTGACTAATCAGCTGATCTTAGCCTCCTATAAGGAAGTGGTGTGACATTTTTGCAATGTTACGGTCAACAGAGAGAAATATTAGAGTGGCAATTTCATAATTTAATGAGGTCTTTTATGTTTAGGCAGTTTTATTTTAGCTTGGTTAGACTAACAGCGAGACACTGTCTTCATTTAGGCTACTGATTTAGTATACAGTGGTGCTTGAAAGTTTGTGAACCCTGTAGAATTTTCTATATTTCTGCATAAATATGATCTAAAACATCATCAGATTTTCACACAAGTCCTAAAAGTAGATAAACAGAACCCAGTTAAATGAGACAAAAATATTATACTTGGTCGTTTATTTATTGAGGAAAATGATCACTCAGGTGTTTTCAATCAATGGGATGACAATCAGGTGTGAGTGGGCGCCCTGCTTTGTTTAAAGAACAGGGATCTATCAAAGTCTGATCTTCACAACACATGTTTGTGGAAGTGTATCATGGCACGAACAAAGGAGATTTCTGAGGACCTCAGAAAAAGCGTTGTTGATGCTCATCAGGCTGGAAAAGGTTACAAAACCATCTCTAAAGAGTTTGGACTCCACCAATCCACAGTCAGACAGATTGTGTACAAATGGAGGAAATTCAAGACCATTGTTGGTCGACCACTCCTGGGGAGGGTAACAAAGATCACTCCAAGAGCAAGGCGTGTTATAGTCGGCGAGGTCACAAAGGACCCCAGGGTAACTTCTAAGCAACTGAAGGCCTCTCTCACATTGGCTAATGTTAATGTTCATGTGGGTCATGCAGCAAGACAACGACCCTAAGCACACAAGTCGTTCTACCAAAGAATGGTTAAAGAAGAATAAAGCTAATGTTCTGGAACGGCCAAGTCAAAGTCCTGACCTTAATCCAATCTAAATGTTGTGGAAGGACCTGAAGCGAGCAGTTCATGTGAAGAAACCCACCAACATCCCAGAGTTGAAGCTGTTCTGTATGGAGGAACGGGCTAAAATTCCTCCAAGCCGGTATGCAGGACTGATCAACAGTTACCGGAAACGTTTAGTTGCAATTATTGCTGCACAAGGGGGTCACACCAGATACTGAAAGCAAAGGTTCACATACTTTTGCCACTCACAGATATGTATTATTAGATCATTTTCCTCAATAAATAAATGACCAAGTATAATATTTTTGTCTCATTTGTTTAACTGGGTTCTCTTTATCTACTTTTAGGACTTGTGTGAAAATCTGATGTTGTTTGAGGTCATATTTATACAGAAATATAGAAAATTCTAAAGGGTTCACTAACTTTCAAGCAGAACTGTAGTTTAATTCAAAATGTTCCCAATGGCATGCGCATTTTAGCATTTCCTGCTCCAATACATCTGATTCAACTAATCAGCTAGGTACCAGCTCTTCCTGAGGTGAAGAGGGTTTGTCAGAGCAAGAAAAACATTAAAATGTGCAGAGAAGGTTTAGAAAACCTGGAGTTTGCATAAAGAGATGGAAACAGTTTATTCATCAGATTTTTGATTATTAAAATAATCATTTGTCGCAGTTCTGATCACCATATGTGATCTTAAAATCACCGACACATCAAAGATATGAGCTTAGAAAAGTGCATCGCTTTACTTGTAGTATACACTGGTACAAGTCCTTGTGTTCACACTGATGGTCATTTGGCAGTTTTGCATCAACATTTGCATTCGCTCATTTGGTTGACACTTTTATCCAAACGACTTACAAAGACAGAATTGAGCAGATGAAGGTTAAGGGTCTTGCTCAAGGACCCAATGGTAGCAGCTTAGCAGTGCTAGGATTTGAACGTCAACGTACAAACTTCTGATTAGTAACCCAATGTCTTATCCACTGAGCAACCATTCAGAAACAAGATGATGCATTTGGAATAATCAAATTTTCAGAAAGGCAATTTGTGATTTTTCAGTTTTGAAAAAAAAAAAGGGGGGGGGGGAGACAACACGACACGATATTAGAAAACAGATGGGATGTAAAACTCAGAAAAATTTTAGCTGTGAAGGAGAAAAGGGTCAGGTGCTCTCCTCAGCAACGTCTAGCTACAGCTTTGTCATACTGAGTAAAACAAGCTCTACACCTTGATGTTCTTCTCTACATCAAAACAAGTCTACTTGCCTCCGTTATTTGTTATTTTTGGAAATATTACAGGAAGGCCATACAAGATTTATGAGCTAGATGTTATTAAACCTCTCCTCAAACCAACATATTTACCCCTTTGATCTCTCTAGTTACTATTCAATCTTCTGACCCAAGAGTTTTAAAAAGGTTACTAAACAATCCTGTTCTTTTGAAATCAGAACAAGCATGTTTTCAATTTGGCTTTTGGGAGAATCATAGCACACACTCGCCGCTGGCTAAAGTAGCCAACCATCAACTGTTTGCCTCACATTGTGTATACGTTTCTATTTACAGGTTTGTTTAAGCTGTTTTGACAGATTTGTTCTTGCCTGGGTTAGACAGACCAGTTCCAGTTTGTTAGCATTAATGGAAATTCTCTGCATACAAAAGTGCAGTATGGTGTTCCACAAACTTGTGCTCGTGGCCCTCTATTATTCTCTTTTTATATCCAGCTCCTCGGTCGTGTAATTCACACACACTTTCACTCCTATCCTGATGATGAACAATTACAGCCTTTGGTCTGGCCAGACACAGAAGTACAGCTACACAAAAAGACTGTAAAAGGCCTCCAAGCATGAATGCATTTAAAAATGAAAAATAAATAAATAAATAACCCCAGGCAGGCAAGCTGGAGCCTATCCCAGCCGACTACGGGCGAGAGGCAAGGTACACCCTGGACAAGTCGCCAGGTCATCACAGGGCTGACACTTATGCCGCTTTTCCACTACCAACGCGGCTGAGTTGGGCTGAGCCGTGCCGTGTCGAGCTGAGTGGGGCTGTTGGAGTTGCATTTCGACTACAACCGCGCTGAACCGTGCTGGCTGGAAGTGGGTGGACACATTGGGTGGAGTTAGCGAAAGTGGGTGGACGTCACGTGATGTCGTTAGGCGGCGCAAACAGTGACATCAGTGATCTTTTAAGCGGTAGTCTCACGACCCGGAGAATAAACAATAAACATGGCAGTCGTTAGTGTTGCTGGTCTTGGTGCTGTGGCTTGTTGTCACCGACAACGCCAACAGATACTGGCAAGAGCGTATAGATGAGGCGAGGCGCATAAGGCTTCAGTAATTCTCGTAATTCGTCTTCTTCCGGGTTTACGGTGTTTACAGATCCCAGCGTGCTCGCGGGGCGTGTGTGGGCATGTGAGGACACTCCTCCTCACCAATCAGTGCACAGGGGAGTGTCTGTTCACGCCCCCAGCCTCACTCGGCTCGGTTTGGCTCGCTTCAGCCGTACTCCAAAACCGTGCGAGTTTTGGGTGCTAAGTAGGGCTGTTCTGAGGTAGTCGAAACACGAGCCGTGTCGGGCTGAAGTGAGCTGAAGTGAGCTGAAAAAGGGTAGTGGAAAAGGGCCAATAGAGACAAACAACCATTCACACTCACATTCACACCTACGGTCAATTTAGAGTCACCAGTTAACCTAACCTGCATGTCTTTGGACTGTGGGGGAAACCGGAGCACCCGGAGGAAACCCACGCGGACATGGGGAGAACATGCAAACTCCGCACAGAAAGGCCCTTGCCGGCCGCTGGGCTCGAACCCAGAACCTTCTTGCTGTGAGGCGACAGTGCTAACCACTACACCACCGTGCCGCCCATTTATGAAAATTGATTATTTTTATTAACATTATTAAATTGCTTCTCAAGTAAGGACATGAAGACAGAGGAAAATGGAACATGGACAGAAAAGTGCGAGCTAACTTGAGTACGAAGCTTATAGAAAAGTCATTGTAGTCAGTCCATGAATTTCAAACATCTAACAGAAAGCTTGAAATAATTTTACTTAGCAACTAGACTAACAGCATAATTATATTTTGGGCAGATTCTTGATGGAGTCCCACTTTCACCTTGTTCCAACTGCACACCTCACTGCTGTTTCACTGTTCTCATACATGTCTTGCACCACTCTAACATACTTCTCATTCACTCCACACTTTCTCATACAATACCATAAGGCAGATTCTACTGTAACTGGATCCATTAACCACTTGCCCACAAAATAAGAAATTTTTCTTGTCCTTTTTTCAGTGAGGTAATATTTTCAAGATTGAAAATATGGTATTTGGTCTTCTAAAACAGCACGTCATTTAAAAATACACTGAGTATATCAATAAAAGATTTTTAAAGAATAAAGTTCTATTTCTTTGACATATCTGACAGACATAACTCCCATTTTAAAAATCACTTTCATTATCCCTGTTGCTATCGTCAGTGAATTTCTGTCAGATGACCTGACGATAGACTCAGCCATTATGGATCTTTGGTAGTTATCGTGTGGAAGCAGGCTTTATAATTTTTGGGTGTCAACAGATAGAGTTGAAATAGTTTAACAGCGAAAAAACTTTTGTTCACGAGAAAAGCCCACAGTTATTTTTTAAAAATGCTATCGTCAGTCTGTCAGTCTAATGCACCTGACGATAGCAAAATTCAAGCCCTCACCACGCACACGTTGACTGACGCAGAGAGGAAATTCTACTGCGCATGATTTTTGTGACGGCAGACATTTACTTCCAGGCAAGACTTGGAGTTCTGACAGCTAGATTTCATCAAATAAATCAAGGTAAGATTTTCAGTCAGCTATCCTGACGATAGAAATTTTTGACGATAGAAACATTGAGAATATATTTGTGCATTCATATTTACATTTTTTCTGGAGGAAAACTATCGTAAGTTGAGAGAAATCAGAGCCGCTTGCGACCCTTTCAGCCGACAGGCCATTTCAATGTGTTATTTCCCCGCGAAAGTGACACAGTCGTGTCTATCGTCACTGTTCTGACAATTATTGTTGATATTTCAATTTTGAAAATAAAATTTATCTTTTTTATTTCAATATTTTATTTTATTTGGTTCTAGTGATGAGGTATTTAATATTACTAAATTTGTCAGATTAATAATGTAAGAAACAGTTTTGTTGCTATTGTCATCTAGACTGTCTGTCAGAATATGATGGTAGACGTTAGTTTGTCTGTCAGGTTTTGATGATAGAAGCCGATGTGTTTCTATTGTCATTTAGCATGTCTGTCATGTCAGGCTTTTATTAATTAGTTACCAGGACTACTGTCCTAAAATTTACTGTGAATGTCCAAGATCCCAAATGCTACTAGAAAAACTTAATAGAATGATCAAAATAATCAATTCAGCAATTTAAGGAGATGGGACTTAACTGGCCTCTGTTATGGTAGAATCTGCCATAACTCATCTCTCGGCACTCTATCGTATGCCTTCTCCAGGTCTACAAACACACAATGTAGCTTTCTCTGGCCTTCTCTGTACTTCTCCATTAACATTCTTAAAGCAAAAACTGCATCCGACGTGCTCTTCCTTGGCATAAACCCGTACTGCTGTTCACAGATTGCTACCTCTCTTCTCAATCTCGCCTCCAATACCCTCTCCCATAGCTTCATGGTGTGGCTCATCAATTTTATTCCTCTGCAATTACTGCAGCTCTGTACATCTCCCTTATTCTTGTATATTGGGACTAGCACACTCTCCATTCATTTGGCATCTTCTCATTCTCTAGGATCTTATTAAACAAACAATCTCGTTAGGAACTCCACAGCCGTCTCACCCAAACATCTCCAAGCCTCGATCAGGATACCATCCGGTCCGACTGCTTTCCCAGTCTTCATTCTTTTCATGGCTGCCCTCACCTCATCCTTACTAACCAACTCTGCTTCCTGATTTGCTGTCTCCAATGAACCTGACCTTTTCTCTCTTGGATTCTCCTCATTTAATAAATCCTCAAAGTACTCTTTCCACCTTCTTAATACACTCTCTGTTTGTCAGCACATTTCCATCTTTCATCACTCTTACCTGCTGTACATCCCTCGCTTCCCTGTTTCTCTGCCTAGCTAGTCTGTACAGGTCTTTCTCTCCTTCTTTGGTCTCCAGTCTTTCATACAACTCTTGGTATGCATCTGCTTTCGCCTTTGCGACTGCTCTTTTTGCCTTCTGTCTCGTCTCTCTGTATAACCGCCTGCTTTCCTCGTCTCTCTGATCATCCCAATTCTTCTTTGCTAGCCTCTTCTCTTTTATAATTTCCTGCACTTCTTTGTTCAAAAAGAGAAAAAAAGAATTTAATCCTGCTGACTACGCCAAATCCAGCCACTTGGGGTGCATAAGCGTACTCTTGGTGCCGGTCCCAAGCCCGGACAAATTGGAGAGGGTTGCGTCAGGAAGGGCATCCGGCGTAAAACTGTGCCAAATCTAACATGCGGATTGAAAAGAGAAAAACAATGATGAATAATTTCTGTAAAATCACAAAGCAATTTATTCAAGTGAACGTGGTGTCAAGGAACACAGCAACTTTTTCAACAAGACATCATTTCAAATGAAGTACAACAAGAAAATGTTGACTGTTAAAGGTTAGTTTTTCCAAGTAAACACTGGTGCATTACAAAGGATTGTTTACACGCATAAACCCTTCAAAACAAACAGTTTTTTCAAGTGAATATTTGAACTCCACTGCAATAACAAAGTCTAGCAAATGATATGAATGTTGTCATGGGGTAGCTTTTCTTACTGGATGTTTGAAGAATGCATAAATACTTTTCTGATACTAAGTAAGTGTCTAGGTGTAACAGCAGGGAATTCAACAGGGCCTATTCTTCATTTCATGCAGCATCTAAAATTAGAGTTCCTCCAGCACCTCACCACAACCAAACCAAACCTGGGACCAACAGTATCCTGGCCCAGTGTGCTTTCCCATCACAAAACTACACGTGGAAGTAGGATGAGGTCTGGAGGTTATCAGGTGGTAACTTGAGCGGCACAAGTATAAAAGCAGTACCCAAAATTGAAACAAACCCTTCTGAAATTAATCCAGGCATATATACTACATGGCCGAAAGAAGAAATATTACATCCCCGATTCCAAAAAAGTTGGGACAAAGTACAAATTGTAAATAAAAACGGAATGCAATAATTTACAAATCTCAAAAACCGATACTGTATTCACAACAGAACATAGACAACATATCAAATGTCGAAAGTGAGACATTTTGAAATTTCATGCCAAATATTGGCTCATTTGAAATTTCATGACAGCAACACATCTCAAAAAAGTTGGGACAGGGGCAATAAGAGGCTGGAAAAGTTAAAGGCACAAAAAAGGAACAGCTGGAGGACCAAATTGCAACTCATTAGGTCAACTGGCAATAGGTCATTAACATGACTGGGTATAAAAAGAGCATCTTGGAGTGGCAGCGGCTCTCAGAAGTAAAGATGGGAAGAGGATCACCAATCCCCCTAATTCTGCGCCGACAAATAGTGGAGCAATATCAGAAAGGAGTTCGACAGTGTAAACTTGCAAAGAGTTTGAACATATCATCATCTACAGTGCATAATATCATCAAAAGATTCAGAGAATCTTGAAGAATCTCTGTGCGTAAGGGTCAAGGCCGGAAAACCATACTGGGTGCCCGTGATCTTCGGGCCGTTAGACGGCACTGCATCACATACAGGCATGCTTCTGTATTGGAAATCACAAAATGGGCTCAGGAATATTTCCAGAGAACATTATCTGTGAACACAATTCACCGTGCCATCCGCCGTTGCCAGCCAAAACTCTATAGTTCAAAGAAGAAGCCGTATCTAAACATGATCCAGAAGCGCAGACGTCTTCTCTGGGCCAAGGCTCATTTAAAATGGACTGTGGCAAAGTGGAAAACTGTTCTGTGGTCAGACGAATCAAAATTTGAAGTTCTTTATGGAAATCAGGGACGCCGTGTCATTCAGACTAAAGAGGAGAAGGACGACCCAAGTTGTTATCAGCGTTCAGCTCAGAAGCCTGCATCTCTGATGGTATGGGGTTGCATTAGTGCGTGTGGCATGGGCAGTTTACACATCTGGAAAGACACCATCAATGCTGAAAGGTATATCCAGGTTCTAGAGCAACATATGCTCCCATCCAGACGACATCTCTTTCAGGGAAGACCTTGCATTTTCCAACATGACAATGCCAAACCACATACTGCATCAATTACAGCGTCATGGCTGCGTAGAAGAAGGGTCCGGGTACTGAACTGGCCAGCCTGCAGTCCAGATCTTTCACCCATAGAAAACATTTGGCGCATCATAAAACGGAAGATACGACAAAAAAGACCTAAGACAGTTGAGCAACTAGAATCCTACATTAGACAAGAATGGGTTAACATTCCTATCCCTAAACTTGAGCAACTCGTCTCCTCAGTCCCCAGACGTTTACAGACTGTTGTAAAGAGAAAAGGGGATGTCTCACAGTGGTAAACATGGCCTTGTCCCAACTCTGAGATGTGTTGTTGTCATGAAATTTAAAATCACCTAATTTTTCTCTTTAAATGATACATTTTCTCAGTTTAAACATTTGATATGTCATCTATGTTCTATTCTGAATAAAATATGGAATTTTGAAACTTCCACATCATTGCATTCCGTTTTTATTTACAATTTGTACTTTGTCCCAACTTTTTTGGAATCGGGGTTGTAGTTTGAGATATACAGTGATAAGAAAACATTAATGTAGTTCAATAAAAATTAATCGGAGATTGATCAAATTGCTGTTTAAACCTGCTTATATTTTCTTAATTGCCTGTCTTTCAAATACACCAGAAAAAGACTTTTGAAAAGAGGGCTGAACTTTGGCAAGCACAACATGAACCTATGAAAGATTTTTGTGTCCGTAGACGAGCAATTCCAGCCATAGACATTAATGAACAACTGTGTGGCTGTGTTTCTGCGTTTGATCAATCAGTGGTCTGTAATATTTTTTTAACTTCACCTCTATAACCAAATTCAGCATGGGTAGACAATTATGACTCGCTTGCTAGTGAAAGTGGCAACAATGTGGACAATTATGTGTAATTTGTCATTTGGTGGAACACTGCTATTTGATGATTACCACTGAGCACATCAAAAGATGTTGTACCTCTCTAAATGGCAGGGCATTTATGACTTTTCTGGGGTTGTGCATTAGCTAGAAGGGTTGCTAGGAATTTTTAACATAATACTACAACGCTGGTTATATGTTAAAGTGCATATTCTGGACCAATTTTGTGTTGTTTTTTTTTATATGAAAGTATGTCCCTTTACTTACTCATCCAGAAGGGTAATTTTGCACAAGGCCATCTGTCTACAGCAGAAAAAAATAAAATAAAACGCGTCTGGAAAAATCCCAATGGAGTCTGGAGCCAGATTTGTGACGTCACGTGCGGATCCGCCAGCAGGCTGAGAGAGCTTGCGTGGGTTCAGTGCACAGTCTGTGTAGACCAAGTTTAGCAGCTAGCGATTTTGCATTGAAACATGGAATTGTCGCCTGAGCTTCTAAACCCATGGATTCATGCATCAATGCTCATCTATCCATTGTTACATAAATCATATTTTTTCTAATTACTATTATGTATTTATACATTTCTTCATTTAGAAGAGTACTGGCTACTGTAGGAGAAAGATTTCATAAGCTACACACATGGAATCGGCTAAGCAGGGCTGTATATACATTTAATGTGTTTGACAGGTCCCAAGATCTCAAGCCCTGACACGCAGATCCCTTGACACATGTGAAGTAAGTGTATTATCGCCCAGCGCTTTCGTGTTGTTTACTTTTGTGTGTGTCAATAAATAACATTATCCATGTACCACACAAACACAGGAACACCTAATTTAGAGTATAATCTCTCTTATTTCTTACCCTGCCAACAGCAGACTTGTGAATCAGTGATTTTCTTGATCTTTTTCTCGGCTCTGCTTTGGTCCTCGGCTTTTTCTGGGTGCCTCGTGCGAAGCACTCCCATTTCTCTCTCATTGTCCGGTCTTTTGGAAAACGATGAGTACTAATCCCGTCATGATTGGTGCTGCTACACCCTCCTACGATACATCTGTTTACCATTTTAATAATTACACGATAACGTTGAAGAAATTTGCAGAAAACCACCAGGTCGTTTTCTCATAAACAAACCAGCGCTGACGCAGGATTCAGAGGGAGGCGTCCCGCACGTGACGTCACGAAAATCAATGTTTGCCGGGAAATCCAAATGCCAAAGTTTTTTCAGAGGCGGACCAATTCGCCTCAAATGGCTTGATTTCAACTGAATTTTTCTGGTATTGCGCAAGGTAAAAAAATTGCACAAAATGCAAAATGTTACAGATATTTGACCAAAGTTTAATATAAAATAGGAGAATTACATTGATCTTGCTCTTGAATTTACCCGTGATACGCACTTTAAGGTATGGCCTTGGGAAACTTCACAGAAAACATGGATTTCTTAGGCTCAGCCTCACCAATCAGGACCAACAGCCACTTATTTTCAAAACTTTCCCTTTATCGAGAAACCAATGGTGATGTCTTTCTCAAATACACTAAAGGTTTATGGATACTTGACCATCACACCCATGTGTGTGCCTTCCACAAACTGTTAACACAAAGTTGGAAGCAGACAACCGTATAGAATGTCTTTGTTGTAGCATTACAATTTCCCTTCACTGGAACTAATGGGCCCAAACTCCGTTCCAGCATGACAGTGTCCCTGTGCACAAAGAACTGGAGTGGGAAAACTCGAGTATCCTGCACAGAGCCCCAACCTCAACCCCACTGAACCCCACCTTTGGGATGAACTGGAACACTGACTGCACCCAGGCCTCCTCAACCACACCAGTGCCTGAGCTCATTAATGCTCTTGTGGCTGAATGAACAAATCCCCACAGACACACTCCAAAATCTAGTGGAAAGCCTTCCCAGGGGAGTGGAAGTTATCATAAGAGCAAAGAGGGAACTAAATTTGGAACAAGATGTTCAGAAATCATATACAGGTGTTACAGCAAGTTGTCCACAAACTTTTGGCTATATAGTGTGATGAGCTACCTCTCTATATCGGTACAGAAAACATTTGTGCTCAAACGCTGCAACTCTCACTGCAATACTGGCATCACCAAATGACATCATATTTATATTCCATTAACTGTTGAAACATTGCTTGTAGGATCACCACATTAAAAAAAACTGTCTCAAAACAAAAAGGTCCTATTAGCAGGACATTAACTCGACTGCTATTATAACCTAGTTTTATGGCTAATTAGACCTAATTTTCAGTAAGGTCTAAAAGTAAAGGCTTGGGGTTGATGGAGGATTGACTACTGTGATTTGTGCTTTTATGGAATGTCAGCCATTGAAATCAGTTGCATAAACTAAACTTGCACTTTATTCAAACAGAGTTCCAAAGTAATTTATATATGAAAAGCTTTCCTTAAAAATAACAAAAGCAATGGCCATATTTTACAGAGCCCCTAAAAAAAAAAAATGGTTTTGAATGTTTCTCGTGCACACGAGAGCACGAGAAACATCTAATCAGAAAGCATCTGGTGTGCACGAGATCCTACCTGATAGAAGAACAAACTCCATAAATATGATGATGCATTTCTGAGTGGAGACTGGCCATCCAGAGGGATCTACTCACCAGTCACTTTATTAGGAACTTGTTCTTGATTCTAAGAGTCCTGTTCTTGGCTGGCAGGAGTGGAACCCAATGTGGTCTTCTGCCGTTGCATGCTGAGATTAGTTTCTGCTCACCACAGTTGTAAAGAGTGATTATATGAGTTGCTATATCCTTCCTGGCAGCTCGAACCAATCTGGCCATTTTCCTCTGACCTCTCTTATCAACAAGGCCTTTCCACACACAGAACTGTCGCTCACTCAATGTTTTTTTTCCACCACCCCCCCGCACCATTCTGTGTAGAGACTGTCGTGTGTGAAAACCCCAGGAGATCAGCAGTTTCTGAAATACTCAAACCAGTCCATCTGGTGTCAACACCCACGCCACAGTGAAAGTCACAGAGATGATAATTTTTCCCATTCTGATGTTTGAAGTGAACGTTAACTTGAAGCTCTTGATTTGTATCCACATGATTTTATGCATTGTGCTGCTGTCAAGGGATCGGCTGATTAGAGAACTCTATAAAACAGGAGGTATGGGTGTGCCTAATAAAATGGCCAGTGAATGTATGAATATGCGAGAACACAAAATGTACCAGAAGAGATCATAAATCAACTAACAGAGGACATGTGCACCAGAACTTTTCAAAAACAAAACAAAACAATTTAACACGTCCCTTTTGGGGCTCTGTAATATTTGGACGATAGGAACTATCGACCCGACAAACAAACGTAGGAGTGCCCCAAGCTGATATCCAGTGTCCGTATCAGTCCCACATTAACTAAAAACACAGGTTCAGGGATTAGAATTTTTGAAATTATAATCCAAATCTGATACACAGCACAATCTAGCCTGAAATGCTTGTAGACACACTTTGAATGGCATAAGCGCCGTCCCACAAATTAGTGAGAGCTGCTTGAAGCTACTGCTGCTCCACTTTATGACATGTCGTTCAAAGTACATCTACAAGCATTTCAGGCTAGATTGTCTTGTTTATCGTATCGGATTATAGTTTAACAAAAAAACAAAACAGCAGAATGCAATATATGCAATGTTAGTGGTAGCACCAACACTGGAAGCTTCAACACAACAAACCTTGCAGAAACAGCAGGTAGAGGAATATGATGAAACAGACAGTGGGAGCCAAGAAAAAAGGTGAGCGGCAACAACAGACTTTGCTAGAAGCCTTTAAATGGCCCGAGCAACTTCCTCCAGAGAGAAACAAGGCAAAGTTGATAACTCGGTTGGATGAACAACCACTCTCTGTGGCAGAAAATGTGGGGTCCAGGCTTATTCAAATAATTTGGAGCCTTACAAGTTGCCAAAACAGGCATTTCATTTCTGAAAAGGCCATCCCCGATACGTGCAACCAAGTCCTTAAAAAACATTACTGCAGTGAGTTTTACGACTGACATCTGGACCTGTCCGCTGCCCTACCATGTCTGACTGAGGATGTTGTTTATTTTTAATGTTGTACAGGCTTTCGTCTAAACGGGGGAACAGGGGCGCTGCGCCCTCTTACTCTCGGCGTGCGCCCCCTTACCGACTCCGTGAAAACATCCCAGCAACACTACGTGACAATGTGTCTGATCATCAAATACGTTATAATTGCTCCAAAAATATTCCAATCATAGTAGATACACCTCCAGACGGTGCAAAAACAATCCGAATTGGCGTTTTCCAGACTGAGGCGCCATGTTGTTTAGTTGTTTACTTGTCGCGGCTGCTCTTGCGAGATTTGACATGGGTTACATACAAGGTCGGCTGACTTGTAGAGCGAGAGTTCTCGAGACTGAATGACCTTTCACCCACCGGCGCGGGAGCTTTTGACAGAAGTAGTTTGCGAGTTGTTTTTGTTGACACTTGGGCATTTAAAGATGTCATCCCGCGGCACGAAGCGGAAGAAAGCCAAAGACTGTCCGGGGCAGAAGATGATTACTTCTTTCTTTTTCAAGGTTGACATACAATTTGTTACAATTTCCCTCTCAGATAGCCTCAGAATGTCCCACTGGAGCATTTTTCAAAGGCTTCGCACGGCGGAGGGGGGGCGACTGACAACCGCCCCCCCCGCTTCGCTCCCTCGCCATGGTGAGCGCCCTCATACTAAATTTTTCTAGAAAAAACCCTGTTGTATATAACCTGAATTCCATTATAGTTTGACTGTTTAGTGGAAATGATATTTATCTTATTTTTGGAGTATATTCAGGTTTACATTCTCATGTTACACTTAAAATTGAATTTAAAATGATTGTGTTTTTTGCATTTTATGTTTTTCTTCTGTATTCTGTGTTTATATGTTTGATGCAGCTAAGAGTTATAGTTCCTTTCATTTTTGTCCTCCTTTGCTATCGTCAGCCCAATTTTTTTTTTTTTTACATGTATCAGGGTTCATTTCTTAAACCTCTTGATGTGGAAGCACCCTCTAGTGGGATCGCCGCTGATCCCAAAATGATTTCATCCCAGTTCCTTTAATCGAACAACAAAACTAAATGACACATAACCATAAAAAGTGCACCCAGGTCATAAGCACTAACACTGCTACAAAACATATTGAATTTCATACACCTGTGTCCTACAGTTCCCTAGAAAACAATCCAAGAAAAAAAAAAAAAAAAAAAAAACACCTTACACGCCCTCTGCTGCGTGCATAATTTTCATGCCTCGTCACTTAAATTGTCCATTTAAACATGCTGTATTTGCCAGAAGGTGTAGTTTTTTTTGCTATTAACACATATTTTCTACCCAAAGAACTAAAATGACAAGACTGGGTAGTTTAACTGATGACGTTAAACAAATCTGTGTACTCACAATCATACAACATGCAGCTCCATTTCCCATATCACGTGAGCGTCATGTTCTCAAACTCACAGCGACCACGAGATTTTTTTCAAAAACCTGCCTGAATATTCAAAAGCCACAAATGTCTTCTATAAGACTGCATAGTTGTTATTCGCTCCAATACATCATATTCCTTGTTTGATGGCAGATTTCGCATGTAATGCTGTTATCAAACCCATTTCCGGGTGTTGTCATGGCAATTTCTTTTTTCTGGTTCCTTTCATTTGATTGACACCCATTTTAGCCAATAGTACTCATGCTCCAGTTTAAAAGGACATGTGGATTGGCCACCTTCAAAGTAAACAGATGTGTGACAGGCTCCTGCTTAAAAGCACCCTGTTGTGCCATTGTTTTAGCATCTAAAGCCCCCGTCCCCACCCCCTGGGGCACCACCTCGCTGGTGTAGGAGGTATGAAAAGCACAATATAAGCAAAGGAAAAGTAATATCGGTTTTGGATAGGTTATGAAACGCTTGGAAACATTACAAATATTAAATGAAATTTGCTGTGTAAAACTTATAAACCTTTGCCTATCTGCTTCAAAATTTATAGACATTTTGTCAAGGTGTTGGTGAATCAGGAAACGTAATTTTTAGCTCGCTAAGCCTCTCGAAACCCAGCTCTGTACTGGAGGAGAAAAAAAAAAAAAAAGGGGTGGTGGTGGTGGGGCTTGATTATTATGACTCATTTCCTTTCTGCTCTGAAACTGAACCTAAATTAACATAATAAAACACTAAGTGATTGCCGTTTATGGCCCAAGGGTATTCTTTAATTTAAGCAATGAATGATTATTATGCAAATGAGTACAACCATAGATACTTGTGGTTTAATTGAAGCAGTCAAATATAGGCGAATACGATCCATTTTACCCGTCTGCGTGAAGGGGATTTAAGAGTACCAACACTGTTCTTCAGGCTACTTTCCTTTTGCATCAATCAATATTTAAGTTTGTGATCTCAGAATCAGTAGTGGACATGAAAAAGTGGTATCGAGCCAGTCATCATTTTGTTTCTCTTAAGCAAATAATTATAAAATATCAGATTGATATCAGTATAGTCAGATAGCCAAAGCTGTGATACAGGCATCAAAAAAGTGGCATTGGGACAACTCTACAAAAATCGCAATACACCAGCAGAGGTGGACAATTCACTATTCCATTCTTTAGCTTTAAATAGGTATCTAATCGGGGATTTTAAATTCAGAAATTTGAACTCGCATATAGACCACAGCTGGAAATATTCTTTCCATAGCAGATATGCAGCATCAAGCTTTGAATCCGTACTTGACTATTACAACAAACCTTCCCAACTGAAGGCTGAATAAGTCACTACATGCTTATTTATAATAGATTATAAAATGCAGCTGCACTGACAGCCATCACTCAATTAAAAAAAAAAAAAGGTTTATATAAAAGACAAATGGACCACTAAAATATAAAGCTGAATTTATCCATCAGTTAGTGGCTTTGAACAATCTCTGCCTGCGTTTCATATGTTCCCAGATGGAAAGAATAATAATAATAATAATAATAATAATAATCTCATCTCATTATCTGTAGCTGCTTTATCCTGTTCTACAGGGTTGCAGGCAAGCTGGAGCCTATCCCAGCTGACTACGGGCGAAAGGCGGGGTACACCCTGGACAAGTCGCCAGGTCATCACAGGGCTGACACATATGGCCCTTTTCCACTACCCTTTTTCAGCTCACTTCAGCTTGCTTCAGCCCGACACGGCTCGCGTTTCGACTACCAAAAAACAGCACGACTCAGCTCGCTTCAGCCCTGCTTAGCCCCTAAAACTCGCACCGTTTTGGAGTGGGGCTGAAGCGAGCCAATGCAAGCCGAGTGAGGCTGGGGGCGTGAGCAGACACTCCCCTGTGCACTGATTGGTGAGGAGGAGTGTCCTCACATGCCCACACACGCCCCACGAGCACGCTGGGATCTGTCAACACCGTAAACCCGGAAGAAGAAGAATTACGAATTACGAGAATTTCTGAAGCCTTATGCGCCTCGCCTCATCTATACGCTCTTGCCAGTATCTGTTGGCGTTGTCGGTGACAACAAGCCACAGCACCAAGACCAGCAACGCTAACGACTTCATGTCCTCCATGTTTATTGTTTACTATCCGGGTCGTGAGACTACCGCTTAAAAGATCACTGATGTCACTGTTTGCGCTGCTTAACGACATCACGTGATGTCCACCCACTTTCGCTAACTCCACCCAATGTGTCCACCCACTTCCAGCCAGCATGGTTCAGTGCGGTTGTAGTCGAAATGCAACTCCAACAGCTCCGCTCAGCTCGACTCAGCACAGCACGGCACGGCTCAGCCCGACTCAGCCGCGTTTGTAGTGGAAAAGCGGCAATAGACACAGACAACCATTCACACTCACATTCACACCTACGGTCAATTTAGGCCCTGTCCACATGGCAACGGATTCAGGTGAATCCGATACAATTGTTTATCGTTTCGGCCTGGCGTCCACACGGCACCGGGGTTTTGGGTGCCCCAAAACGCAATCTTTTGAGAACAGGTTCCAGAGTGGAAAGATCTGGCAACGTTGCCGTTGCGAAGTCGTCTGGATGAGTAGAACGGATTTGTTTACGATGATGTCACAACCACATGACTGTGAGTGCTTCACACCGGGTAGAAGTGTAACGAACTCGATGCGAGTTGTCAACAAATCCTATAACTTGGTTCATGAAACACGCTTACAAAATATTTTCACTGTGAATATTTATTGCGTAATGGTGCAAAGTGAGAGAGAGAGAGAGAGAGAGAGAGAGAGAGAGAGAGAGAATAGCCCTTAGGGCAGAGTCAATCCCGCCAGCAAAAATAGGGGAAAAAAAAGGAGCGATCTCACCTCTTCAGATGTTGGTTTAAGTCCTACAATACATTCCTCAAAAAGGGCGTAGAAGAACAAATTAATCCATCAGTGTGTAGCATTCAATTTATTCCGGACCATTAAAGACGCCGTCTTCCGCGTAGAATCATACGTCATCCTCGCCGCCATATTGGATAGGTCAAAGCGGAGAATAAAGATGCCTCATTCATGTGCTGCGTTTAACTGTACCAACAGGTTTACCGTCCAAACGAGATCACATGGGATTACCTTTCACAGGTGAGACTGGAAAAATACTTTTCATTGTATTTGGTCATTATGTAATTTTACGAACAGATTTTTCTGACTTTGTGGCTAATATGAAGTCTCGCGCATAATAGTTTATGCGCATGCGTCCTTACTTCTATTGTTCTGGTGTCTCCGAAGGGACCGTCTTACAGTGCCCCTAGAGGTGTGGCATGTGTATTGCATCGTTTTCAGCAAGCGTTGCGTTGCCATATGGACCTGATATTTTACTGATCGTTGCCCATGTGGACGCGATATTTTTTTAAATAACATCTCGTTGCCGTTGTTGTGTGGATGTAGCCTTAGAGTCACCAGTTAACCTAACCTACATGTCTTTGGACTGTGGGGGAAACCGGAGCACCCGGAGGAAACCCACGCGGACACGGGGAGAACATACAAACTCCGCACAGAAAGGCCCTCGCCGGCCACGGGGCTCGAACCCGGACCTTCTTGCTGTGAGGCGATAGCGCTAACCACTACACTACCGTGCCGCCCCGGCTTTGAACAATATCCTACAATTTTACTATTTTACTTCTCTTTCTTTCTTGCTGTATAATGTGAATCACGGCACCAGCAATGCAAGCGACATCCTACAAATGATTCAGGATGCCTAATAAATGAAGGAATGAAAACTGAAGAATCGGTGTAAAATTATTTAATAACAAAGCAAAGAGGAAAACCGTTAACATGCTGCAAATGCCGGTTTCATCCTGATTCGCAGTTAATATTAACGTAAAATCAGCTGAGTTATTTTATTTGCACCACTAGCTAAAACACTTAATGTCTATATTTTCATCTACCTTCATTCTACATCTAATTTACAAAAATAAAGTAACTTTTAATGAAAATAATTCTAGCCTTCATTTCTTTGTAATACATCTGGTTATTTATGGTTATTGACCGACACTAGATTTAGTTTAACTAATAATCAATGACATTGATTAAGCTATGCATACACAACACATCGTGCTCACAACCACAAAGTGAATTATTTAGGAAATCTGTTTCCTCCGAGTTACTCAGCTGGGTTAAGAAATGTTATTACATAAAACAGCGCCCATTAAAGTGGAGACATTTTTCTGGACATTAAATCTACACTCACCCGCCACTTTATTAGGAACAACCATCCACCTGCTGTTTTACAGAGTTCTCTAATCAGCCGATCCCTTGACAGCAGCACAATGCATAAAATCATGCGGATACAAATCAAGAGCTTCAAGTTAACGTTCACTTCAAACATCAGAATGGGAAAAATTATCATCTCTGTGACTTTCACTGTGGCGTAGGTGTTGGTGCCAGATGGACTGGTTTGAGTATTTCAGAAACTGCTGATCTCTTGGGGATTTCACACACAACAGTCTCTACACAGAATGGTGCAAAAAACAAACAAAAAAAAAAACTTTGAGTGAGCGACAGTTCTGTGGGTGGAAACGCGTTGTTGATAAGAGAGGTCAGAGGAAAATGGCCAGATTGGTTCGAGCTGCCAGGAAGGATATGGCAACTCATATTATCACTCTTTACAGCTGTGGTGAGCAGAAAAGCATCTCAGCATGCAACGGCAGAAGACCACATTGGGTTCCACTCCGCCAGCCAAGAACAGGACTCTCAGAATCAAGAACAAGTTCCTAACAAAGTAGCCAGTGAGTGTATATGATGAATTCATCTCCTCATTTACAGTACAGATGCATGCTTGACTTTACAAATCAGCCAAGATGCCATCTGGTGAACAACTGAATAATTTTTAAAATGACAGACAGTATTTTCAGAATGAACACCCAGGTATGTGGAAACACTGACAAATCCAAGCAGTGTAATGCGGTCAAATCTCGTCTGCCAACACAACACGTATCCACCTGCATACTAGCCAGAAGTGAATAATATCTTCAATGTGCAATGCGAGGAAACAAAACCACAGCTCACAAATGTTGCCCAACAACTTTCTGACTTTGCTAAGTGCGCAAACACAATGCCCTACATATAAACCTTATTAGAAAAGGATAATAAGAGTCATCTTCCCCAGAATACATTTTCAATACAGGCCTAGACCTTTCACAAATCTCTGTAGTACACATACATGTGAAGTTTAACCACTGGGTGCTTGCCACTACTGTAAAGCCCTGTATATATACACACTAATGGTCACCTAATATATATAATATACAGGTCACCTACTATGCACACTATAAACAGACGTGACTACACTGTTTGAACATGGTTGTGGAGAGCACAGAGTGTGCTTAATCACTTTCTAATTATCGTTACCATTAAAATTTGTAACATTTGATTTTACACAATATTTTCAGCCTATTTAAAATTTTTCTTCATGCCATTTTTGATTATTACAGCTGAGATTTTTCAATGGCATTTGTAATATAGTTAACTGTTCTTAAAATGTTAAGGATATACAGTCAGTCCCTAAAGTATTGGAACAGCAAGACTTTTTTTTTTGCGCTATACAATAAAGACATCTGGGTTTGAGATCAAAAGATGAATATGAGCTCATAATTTCAGCTTTCATGTCATGACATTTTACATCTAGATGTGTTTGTTTGTTTTTTTTTGGGGGGGGGAACAACTTGGAACACCTTTGGTTTGAACCAACCCATTCTTTTCAACTGACCAAAAGTATTGGAACATGGGCAGGTGGTTCTTGCTCCCAAGGTGTCCCCTTAATATTTGAGTGTACATTCTTGGTTTCAATTAAATTAAATATTATTTGTACAGGGAGTGCAGAATTATTAGGCAAATGAGTATGGTGACCACATTACCCTCTCTATGCATGTTGGCCTACTCCAAGCTGCATAGGCTTGAAAGCCTCCTACCAATTAAGCATACCAGGTGATGTGCATCTCTCTAATGAAAAGGGGTGTGGTCTAATGACATCAACACCCTATATCAGGTGTGCAAAATTATTAGGCAACTTCCTTTCCTTTGGCAAAATGGGTCAGAAGAGGGATTTGACGGACTCGGAAAAGTCAAAAATAGTGACATATATTGCAAAGGGATGGAGCACTCTTAAAATTGCCCAGCTTTTGAAGCGTGACCATCGAACAATCAAGCGCTTCATTCAAAATAGTCAACAGGGTCGCAAGAAGCGCGTTGAAAAAAAAAAGGCGCAAACTAACTGCCCGTGAACTGAGGAAAGTCAAGTGTGAAGCTGCCAAGATGCCACTCGCCACCAGTTTTGCCACATTTCAGAGCTGCAACATCACTGGAGTGTCAAAAAGCACAAGGTGTGCAATACTCAGGGACACGGCCAAGGTAACAAAGGCTGAAAAACGACCACCACTGAACAAGACACACAAGATGAAACGTCAAGACTGGGCCAAGAAGTATCACAAGACTGATTTTTCTAAGGTCTTATGGACAGATGAAATGAGAGAGAGTCTTGATGGGCCAGATGGATGGGCTCGTGGCTGGATCAGCAAAGGGCAGAGAGCTCCAGTCCGACTCAGACGCCAGCAAGGTGGAGGTGGGGTACTGGTATGGGCTGGTATCATCAAAGATGAGCTTGTGGGACCTTTTCGGGTTGAGGATGGCGTCAAGCTCAACTCCCAGTCCTATCGTCAGTTTTTGGAAGACACCTTCTTCAAGCAGTGGTACAGGAAGAAGTCAGCATCCTTCAAGAAAAACATGATTTTCATGCAGGACAATGCTCCATCACACGCATCCAAGTACTCCACAGCATGGCTGGCCAGAAAGGGTCTAAAGGAAGAAAGATTAATGACGTGGCCTCCTTGTTCACCTGATCTGAACCCCATAGAAAACCTGTGGTCCCTCATCAAATGTGAGATCTACAAGGAGGGGAAACAGTACACATCTCTGAACAGTGTCTGGGAGGCTGTGGTTGCTGCTGCACGCAATGTTGATCGCAAACAGATCAAAACACTGACCGAATCCATGGATGGCAGGCTTTTGAGTGTCCTTGTAAAGAAAGGCGGCTATATTAGTCACTGATTTGTTTTTGTTTTTTTGAATGCCAGCAATGTATATTAGTGAATGTTGAGTTGTTATATTGGTTTCCCTGGTGAAAATAAATGAGTGAAATGGGTATATGTTTGTTTTTTGTTAAGTTGCCTAATAATTATGCACAGTTATAGTCACCTGCACACACACATATCCTCCTAAGATAGCTAAAACTAAGAAAGCCCTACTCCAACTTCCAAAAATACTCAGCTTTGATATTTATGAGTCTTTTGGGTTCATCAAGAACATAGTTGTTTTTCAATAATAAAACTAATCCTCAAAAATACAACTTGCCTAATAATTCTGCACTCCCTGTATAGCGGACGGCACGGTGGTGTAGTGGTTAGCGCCGTCACCTCACAGCAAGAAGGTCCTGGGTTCGAGCCCCATGGCCGGCGAGGGCCTTTCTGTGTGGAGTTTGCATGTTCTCCCCGTGTCCGTGTGGGTTTCCTCCGGGTGCTCCGGTTTCCCCCACAGTCCAAAGACATGCAGGTTAGGTTAACTGGTGACTCTAAATTGACCGTAGGTGTGAATGTGAGTGTGAATGGTTGTCTGTGTCTATGTGTCAGCCCTGTGATGACCTGGTGACTTGTCCAGGGTGTACCCCGCCTTTCACCCGTAGTCAGCTGGGATAGGCTCCAGCTTGCCTGCGACCCTGTAGAAGGATAAAGCGGCTAGAGATAATGAGATGAGATTATTTGTATAGCACTTTTAACAACGGACATGGTCACAAAGCAGCTTTAGAGAAATATATTAATTCTGGATATCAATTTTAAATTTGAGCCCTGGGTTTTGCAATGTGAAGAGTGTATTTGTTGTTAAAAAGGATAAACCAAACATGTAGACCAGAGAGCTGTTTATGGCAGGAAAAGCAAGCTATTTTAAAGTTGAGAAAAGAGGGGAAAATGATC
This sequence comes from Neoarius graeffei, assembly GCF_027579695.1. Lineage (NCBI taxonomy): Eukaryota > Metazoa > Chordata > Actinopteri > Siluriformes > Ariidae > Neoarius > Neoarius graeffei. The sequence continues at coordinate 49,846,250 of NC_083581.1, forward strand.
ACAAACATTGGTCATAGCCAATACAACAATTTGGAATGTCCCGAAAAAGAAAGAAACCACTGGTGTACTAACAACCATGCATCAAACAGGTCAGCCAAGGAATACAACAGAGTTGATGATGGAAACATTGCGAGTTATGATAAAAAAAAACCCAAAGACAACAGTCAGTGGCATCACCAACAACCTCCACAGGGCAAGGATAAAGGTATCACAATTTACCATTTGAAAAAGACGTTGAGAGCAGAAATATAGAGGCCATACCACAAGATGGAAACCACTCATCAGCAGGAAGAATCAGAATTTGCAAAGAAATCCAAAGAAGAACCACAAAAGTTCTTGAATCAAACTTGACCTCTATCAACATGATGGAAAGCCTAAAATGTAGAGAAAGAAAGGACCTGCTCATGATCCAAAACACACAAGCTCATCAGTCAAGCACAGTCGGGGTAGTGTCATGGTTTAGGCTTGATTGGCTGCTTCTGGAACGGGCGAACTAATCATTCTTGTAAAGCACAATGAACTGCCACTGTGTATGAAATGTGCTATATAAATAAACTTGCCTTGCCTTATCATAGGTACACTTCAACTGTGAGAGACAGAATCTAAAAAAATTTTTCTAAATAATTTTTAAATAATTAATTTGCATTTTATTGCATGAAATAAGTATTTGATCATCTACCAACCAGCAAGAATTCTGGCTCTCACAGATCTGTTAGTTTTTCTTTAAGAAGCCCTCCTATTCTCCACTCGCTATCTGTATTAAATGCACCTGTTTGAACGCGTTACCTGTATAAAAGACACCTGTTCACACACTCAATCAACCTCTCCACCATGGGCAAGAACAAAGAGCTGTCTAAGGACACCAGGGACAAAATTGTAGACCTGCACAAGGCTGGGATGGGCTACAGAACAATAGGCAAGCAGCTTGGTGAGAAGGCTGTTGGTGCAATTATTAGAAAATGGAAGAAACTCAAGATGACTGTCAATCTCCCTCGGTCTGGGGCTCCATGCAAGAGCTCGCCTCGTGGGGTATCAATGATCATGAGAAAGGTGAGAGATCAGCCCAGAACTACACGGGAGGACCTGGTCAATGACCTGAAGAGAGCTGGGACCACAGTCTCAAAGATTACCATTAGTAACACACTACGCCATCATGGATTAAAATCCTGAAACGTGTGCAAAGGCCCCCTGCTCAAGCCAGCACATGTCCAGGCCCGTCTGAAGTTTGCCACTGACCATCTGGATGATCCAGAGGAGGCATGGGAGGAGGTCATGTGGTCAGATGAGACCAAAATAGAGCTTTCTGGTATAAACTCCACTCGCCGTGTTTGGAGGAAGAAGAAGGAAGAGTACAACCCCAAAAACACCATGCCAACCGTGAAGCATGGGGGTGGAAACATCATACTTTGGGGATGCTTTTCTGCAAAGGGGACAGGACGACTGCACCGTATTGAGGGGAGGATGGATGGGGCCATGTATCGCGAGATTTTGGGCAACAACCTCCTTCCGTCAGTAAGACCATTGAAGATGGGTCGTGGCTGGGTCTTCCAGCATGACAATGACCCGAAACACACAGCCAGGGCAACTAAGGAGTGGCTCCGTAAGAAGCATTTCAAGGTCCTGGAGTGGCCTAGCCAAACTCCAGACCTGAACCCAATAGAAAATCTTTGGAGGGAGCTGAAACTCTGTGTTGCCCAGCGACAGCCCTGAAACCTAAAAGATCTGGAGAAGATCTGTATGGAGGAGTGGGCCAAAATCCCTGCTGCAGTGTGTGCAAACCTGGTCAAGAACTACAAGAAACGTCTGACCTCTGTAATTGTAAACAAAGGTTTCTGGACCAAATATTAAGTTCTGTTTTTCTATTGTCTCAAATACTTATTTCATGCAATAAAATGCAAATTAATCATTTTTTAAAAAATCATACAATGTGATTTTCTGGAATTTCTTTTTAGATTCTGTCTCTCACAGTTGAAGTATACCTACGATAAAAATTACAGACCTCTTCATTCTTTGTAAGTGGGAAAACTTGCAAAATCGGCAGTGTATCAAATACTTTATTTTCCCCACTGTATAGTAAAAGCAAAAGAACTGGCCTTGCCATTCTGATACTTTCAAAAGGGCTTGTTGTTGTCTAATGTTCGTCAAACATACACTGATCAATTTTAGTTCATGTTAATGAACTCAAAACATTCTCCATTCACCATGACAGAAAATGAGGGCACCGAATCAGCGCATCTTTCAAGCGGAGAACTCAACACACTTGTACAACAGTCGAGCCTTCCAGGTTCATGTCAACTGCCTGATTTAGATAAACAAGACGACTGCTTTTTTTTTTTTTTGCATATTTTGTATTCCACTGTTAAAATGAGAAGCTCAGTCACAAAATGCATAAATGCTGATGGGCTGTAAATATTTATATTTATTTTTTGTTGTTTTCCATTTCACCTGTACCCCACCTGTAATTCCTTTATGCTCCACTAGGGAGGCACACCCTAGTTTCGATACCTCTGCTCTAGGCAGAGGACAATGAGTACGGCAAATAGGGTTCTCCAGAAAATCTGAAGTAGCCAGTTTTAAAAAAGTAGTAGGTGGTTCTGGAAGCTGCTGTGGATGCTGGGGGGGCGCTAACTCCCCAGAAAATTTGGAAACTTACATGTCTTCTGGTGCATTCTCACATTCTCAGCTAAGAAATTATTAACCATTTCCCTGTAAAATACTTGCAAAATCAGTATGAAAATTTCCCTCCAGATGTGTGTGCTTTGGCTTTCTCAGTTACCCTCTGTAGTATGCTGCCTGGCTCTATAACATAACTACATTTATTTTTTTTCGCGGTCTGGTTTCCATCAAATCCTGCGCTCTGATTGGCTGGCGAGCGGGTCTGTATCCTATGATAAGGACCCCAATTACGGACCCCGGTTATGGACCTCTGGCGACTCGCTCATTCACAACAACAAACATAGTAGCATTTTTTGTCAACATTTATCTTTTTTTTTTTTTTTAATAAGATTTATTTATAAGATTATCAAAAATCTTATAAATTTTTGCCAGCATTTCTCAGGAGAATAGCATTAATTTTACAGCATGGGTAGCGATAACGATAGTGTTCACAGCGAAAGCGAGTTTTACTACCCTGAGGAAGAAGAAATAAAAGAAAACATTTCAGGAGAAAGCTAAAAACCTCTAACTTGCTAACGCCGAGCAAAAACATGGCTGAATCCTGAATGACTCCTATTTGTATAAATAGAGGACTACATAGGTGGCAAAATGTAGTTTTTTTCCTGCCATGGAAGTGCACTTGTATACCGAGGAGGAAGCCATTTGCATTACAGCCGTGAATGAGGGTTCAAAATGACGGCTCAGCTCGGTTTTCCCTTTCGGGCGCTCTCGTTTTCTGTTAGAATTTGGTAAAGAAAAAAAAAAAAAAAATATATATATATATATATATATATATATATATATATATATATTATTTACCAGCTTAAGGTCGATCCATATGGTGAAATACCGTGACCTCAGCCTTGAATACGGGCCTCGGTCAGTTCCTTCAAGACCTTGGTCACAGTATTTCACGATATGGACCTCCCAGCTGGTAAGTACACACACACACACACACACACACACACACACACACACACACACACACACAGTGGCATGCAAAAGTTTGGGCACCCTTGCTGAAAATTTCTGTTACTGTGAATAGTTAAGTGAGCAGAAGATGAACTGATCACCAAAAGGCATAAAGGTAAAGACGACATTTCTTTTCAGCATTTTCTGCAAGATGTGTGTATTATTTTTGTTTTGTACAATTGGAGAGTGAAAAAAGAAAAGGAACACCATGTGAAAGGTTGGGCACCCCAATACTTTTGCGTTCTCAGGTAACTTTTCCCAAGGTTCCAGACCTTAATTAGCTTATTGAGCTGTGGCTTGTTCAAATTCTTCGTTAGGAAAGGTCAGATGATGCAGATTTCAAAGCTGTATAAATTCTCTGACTCCTCAAACTTGTCCCTAAAATCAACAGCCATGGGCTCCTCTAAGCAACTCCCTCGCATTCTGAATAATAAAATAATTGATGCTCACAAAGCAGGAGAAGGCTACAAGAACGTAGCAAAGTGTTTTCAGGTAGCTGTTTCCTCAGATTGTAATGTTATTAAGAAATGGCAGTTAACAGAAACAGTGGAGATCAAGGTGAGGTCTGGAAGATGAAGAAAACTTTCTGAAAGAACTGCTCGTTGGATTGCTAGAAAGGCAAATAAAAACCCCCGTTTGACTGCAAAAGACCTTCAGAAAGATTTAGCAGACCCTGGAGTGGTGGTGTACTGTTCTACTATGCAGCAACACCTGAACAAATATGACCTTCATGGGAGAGTCATCAGAAGAAAACCTGTCCTGCGTCCTAGCCACAAAATTCAGCGTCTGAAGTTTGCAAATGAACATCTAAATAAGCCTGATGCATTTTGGAGACAAGTCCTGTGGACTGATGAAATCAAAATAGGACTTTTTGGCCACAATGTGCAAAGGTATGTTTGGAGAAAAAAGGGTGCCAAATTCCAGGAAAAGAACACCTCTCCAACTCTGAAGCATGGGTGTGGATCGATCATGCTTTGGGGTTGTGTTGCAGCCAGTGGCACAGGGCACATTTCATTGGTCGAGGGAAGCATGGATTCAAATAAACACCAGCAAATTCTGGAAGCAAACATCACACCATCTGTAAAAAAGTTGAAGTTAAAAAGAGGATGGGTCCTACAGGGTATCTGCACATTTTTCAAGTACAAATTTAAAGACTTTTAAGACCTTTTCAAGACCTCTAAATGGAAAAATTAAGACTGTACCATGGCAAAGAAAGTGATAAATACGACAACTTAAAACTGTTTTCTGCAATAGTTTTTTTTACTAACTTTAAGAAGAATGCACACAATTGGTGAACAACAGGGTGCATCAATGGCAACTGTTAGACATGCAAACAGCTAAAGCAAAGTTGTGTGTTTTGGGCCTGCAGAACTACTGTAGCAGCAAGGAGAAGACTGGCGTTTACTGGAGAAAACACCATGAATCATTTCAAAAACCAAAACAATAAACGGCAAGTAGAACCAGCTGAACAACCTTAGCCGGCATTATTTCAATCCCCAAAGATTATCTTTGATGATGTGTGATTTTGTGTCCGACAGCAAAATCAGTCTGAGTGTCGTACAGTATACAGCTGGCTGAGGAAGTTCTCGAGTATCTTCTGCATTATAGCAGGTAACAGCATAAACCTGTTTATGTAGTCATACAATCATCAGAGCGTTACATTAAACACAGAAAAACAACTGTCACCTTTCATAACCATTATCAATATTAATCAATGTGTTGTAATAACTGTAAACTAATTATCATCAGTGCAATTGTTATATCAATGTTCATTATTCAAAAATAAATATTAATAGGGGTGATAGCGTTCCGGCGCCGCGCCGGATTTCCGGCGTACCGTGGCTGGGGAAAAAAAAAAAAAAATCTAGTTCGCCCATTGTCCTGTGTCATTCTGAGATGCGCAGATAGACAGTAAAGGGAATTCGGAATTCCCTTTACTGTCTATCTGCGCATCTCAGAATGACACAGGACAATGGGCGAACTAGATTTTTAATTTTTTTTCCCCCAGCCACGGTACGCCGGAAATCCGGCGCGGCGCCGGAACGCTATCACCCCTGTATTAATTATTATCTATAATCCATGAATAATTGTTTGCATTGCTGCTACTATTACTACTAATAATAATACATTTTTTAATAATAATTTAAAAAATTAACTCAATTTTATAACATTTTAATAATCACTACTTATTAACTAAATTAATAATAGAGTAGCAATTATTATAATTCAGTATTATTAATTACTACTTAATTAATAAGCAGTGATTATCAAAATGTAATTTAATAAGTAGTTATTATCAACTACTAAATTATACTAATAAATAAGTAGTGGCTATTAAAATGCTATAAAATTGAGTTATAAGATTAGTTAAAATTATTATTAAAAAAGTAGTAATTAGTAGTAGTAGTACTAGTGATACAAACAATTATTCATGGATTACAGATAATTTGTTTTTAACAGTGAACATTGATAACAATTGAACTGATAATAATAATAATAATAATAATAATAACAACAACAACATTAACAACAAGTATTACTAGTAGTATTATTGTTTTTTATTATTATTATTATTAGTAGTAGTAGTAGTAGTAGTAGTTATTTTATATAAAATGTTCACTATTTTAAAAAATTATCTATAATCCATGAGTATTTGTTTGTATTCTACCAATTACTACATTTTAATAATTTGTAATAATTTTTAATAACTTAATTTTATAACATTCAATAATCCCTAGTACTTATTAATCACTAATTCATAAGTAGTAATGATTAATAATCAATAATAATTACTATTACTACTAATTCTTATTAGTGGTTGTTAATATTCTTATTATTATATTAAAAACACTGTTGTAGACAATTATTAGAATTATTGTATTTTCTGGAGTTCTTTTTAATTGAGTTTTGAAATAAAGGTTGTTTATATATTTATATTAAACTTAGTACAATGTTAATGATGTAAAAAAAAATGCTAATCACTATCATTAGTAGTATTTCCTATAAGTCCCATTTTCCACCTGACTCTTGTGTGCATGCACGAACCCCCCTGCGTTTCACTCCGGAGCGCTTGACCTCTAACACACACACGCGCACCTCGTGTCCGTGAAAAACCAGTTTCCCAGTCCGCCATGTCCCCAACGCTGCATTATCATCTTTAAACACATTTGTGTGATCCAGCACTTTTTATCGCAAACAATTCTTCTCCTTATTTTGGGGGTATTTGTCATCCCCCAACCACTTGTAGTTAAACAGACATCTTCCCATAATTATCAACGCTTTCTACCACCCACATAAGCTACCCGCGCATCTCTCACTCTTCACAACCACCACACCACCCTGCCTCCAGTAGCCTCCTAACGTTAGTTCTTGATCTACGGAATGCACATAAGACGCACAGAACCAATGCTGCCCCCAAAAGGTACGCTGGTCACTTAAAATTACGGTTAAAAAAATACCCCAAACCGGATGGAGACATTTCACTCGTTCGGTCCAATATTAAATTTAATACCTCCCTTTCGAAAATTCCAGGTCATTCCAAACAATTTAAGACGTTTTTAGGCCTTGAAAACCGAAAGTTGTATTTAAGACTTTTTAAGGACCCATGGGAACCCTGGTCCTACAATAAGACAATGATCCAAAACACACCTCAAAATCTACAATGGAGTAGCTCAAGAGGCACAAGCTGAAGGTTTTGCCCTGGCCCTCACAGTCCCCTGACCTAAACATCACTGAAAATCTGTGGATAGATCTCAAAACAGCAGTGCATGCAAGACAGCCCAAGAAACTTGTAGAACTGGAAGCCTTTTGCAAGGACGAGTGTGTGAAAATCCCCCAGGTAAGAACTGAAAGATTATTAGCTGGCTATAAAAAGTGTTTACAAGCTGTGATACTTGCCAAAGGGGGCGTTACTGGGTACTAACCATGCAGGGTGCCCAAACTTTTGCTTCAGGCCCTTTTACTTTTTTGTCATTTTGAAAATGCAAAAGATGAAAATAAAAAATTGTTTTTGCTTTAAATATAAAGGGAATGAGTCATCTTTAACTTCATGCCTTTTGGAGATCATTTCATCTTCAACTTGCTTAACTGTTCACAGTAACAGCAATTCTGACCAGGGCTGCCCAAACTTTTGCATACCACAGTGTGTGTATATATATATATATATATATATATATATATATATATATATATATATATATATATATATATATATATAAATAAACATACACACACCACGGTGTGGTCACGTGGTCTAGCTCAGCCAATCAGAGCATGAGACTCGATCAACAAATATGCCGTCACTTCCGGTCATGTTAGACCCGAATCGAAGACAATTTTGTGGTGAAATAACTGGATTTGCAGCAAATTATGGGCACTGGAGAGGAGATCATCTCCACTTTTCAATGCTTGAACGCTGAAAGGCAAGCTGTTGGGTTTTTGTTTTTTTTGGTTTGGGGCGGGTTGAGCTGCTGGCGTAGACCGTCTGTGTAGGCAGAGAAAACCACCAGTCGCCGGTGCTTGATCAAACAACTCCAATATCCCACTAATCCCCACATGGGCAGGGTCCTGGAAATGTAATACGTGTTGTGTCCTGTAAGCACTTAAATTTTGCAAAAAAGACCATCACAAAATTAAACAAGAGATTAAAAAAAACAGATACTTAATAAAAATCCTTCACAACAATATCAGGAAGCTCCAAACATGCAACAATTAGTACAAAAGCATAATCAGTTATGCAAGAAATCATTTTCCAAGTTCTGTTTTTGTCTACTGTAAATACCCCAGACTGAAATTCAGGAAACAGGAATTCAACAGTTGTGAAAACAAATGGCCAGCAAAAGGACCGTCCTCCCTGTTCTGACCCCTCACACTTCTGCAGGGTCGAACATCTGGAGTAGCGGAACTCCCCCACACCAAATATAGAGGAAAAGAAAAGAATAGTGCAAGTGGCATGAAGGGAAATGAAAAAAATTTAATGGAAACGTGTTGGGGGAGCTGAGAAATTATATCAAGGGAAACCTAAGAGAGATGCAGACTACAATAGATCTCATCTCATCTCATTATCTCTAGCCGCTTTATCCTTCTACAGGGTCGCAGGCAAGCTGGAGCCTATCCCAGCTGACTACGGGCGAAAGGCGGGGTACACCCTGGACAAGTCGCCAGGTCATCACAGGGCTGACACATAGACACAGACAACCATTCATACTCACATTCACACCTACGGTCAATTTAGAGTCACCAGTTAACCTAACCTGCATGTCTTTGGACTGTGGGGGAAACCGGAGCACCCGGAGGAAACCCACGCGGACACGGGGAGAACATGCAAACTCCGCACAGAAAGGCCCTCGCCGGCCACGGGGCTCGAACCCAGGACCTTCTTGCTGTGAGGCGACAGCGCTAACCACTACACCACCGTGCCGCCCACTACAATAGATAACGGAGAAAATTTAAAGATTGTATGAGAGGCCAAGAGGGGACTTATGATGTCACCTCTTCAAAAACTGCTATAGAGTTTGGAAACTGTAGACAGATGATCACTTGGAAATTCCAATAAATGAGCGAATGGTCATGTTCACGTTAAAACAATGGCAAAAGGTTGCTCATCACAGCGCAAATAGTGTTATGGCAGGTAGAAATAATTTTGACTATGATCCCTGTGATAAATTCCACAACAATGAAACATTAACATGAGTCAACTAAAAGATAAAACAGTGTGTTTAACCTGTTGTATCTGGTGCGTGCTGGGTGTAGATGTTTTTACTGGTGTCTCATTGGTCACTTGCTCCACGCCCAAGTTCAGTCGCTCCTGGCCAGCTGGACTGCTGTTGGATGCTTGATCTGTCTTGGATTCCTGCATGTCGCTGTAAGAAAAAGAACATCCATTTAATTAAAACCAGGAATGGTTTTATAACTGGTCAATAGCTTGGCATGTCTTGGTTAAGGCAGGAGGAAATCTGAAAAATGAACTACTAGTGCATCTCAAACAATTATATCGTGAAAAAGTTATTTTTTTTCACAATTTAATTCAAAAAGTTAAACTTTCAGATATGCTATATTCATTACACGTAAAATGAATTATTTCAAGCCTTTTTTGTTTTAATTTTGATAATTATGGCTTATAGCTCAGGAAAAGTATCTCAGATTATTAGAGTATTTCCTAAGATCAATCAAAAAAGGATTTACAATACAAAAAAAAAAGTCCACCTTCTGAAAAGTATGTTCATTTATACCAGGGGTCACCAAACTTTTTTCTCTGGGGGCCACATTGTCATTCCTGACTGTGATGGGGGGCCGGGGTCGGGTCAGCTATATAACATAGAATTGTATGACCCAGACAAATATGACCACCAGTAGGCCTCATTGTGTAGTAGAGATTACTAGCCTGGCACAGCCATCCCCACTACTATATCCACACTACTATATCAACACTTGATTCCTGGCACATATTTGTTTCTTTACTAGTGGTTTGCAAAAGTAGTAATCGAGTCTTCACACTTTGTTTTAATTTGAAATACCGCAGGTATTCCATTTATTTATTTTCTAATAAAAATAACAACATCAAAGCTGTCAAGGTAAGAAACATCTACCTAGTTGAGGTGATTGGCACTGGCAAAGGTGAGTGGAAAATTATAAATTGTAGGTAGGCCTGTTGATATTATTAATAATATTAATAATAATTGTATGCAGCACTTAATAAAGGCCAAATAAATAGGCCTATAAAATAACTACATTTAAAAAAAACAGTGAAATTATAATAATATGAGCAATAGATCAATAGATCACAGCAGTTGTGCTGTGTCCTGCACGTCATTGCTCTCACCCATGGCCAAAGCAAAAAACTCGAATTCTGACGCTCTCTCATTCAGCTGGTCATACACGTTGTCCCCCAAATCTTCGGTTCGCCTGGTCATAGTAGGTGCGGAGAGACTCACCGCGTTGAGTGCATCCTTCTTGTCGGGACACACCTCCTCGGCCACAGCAAGCATGCGTACTTTAACAAAGTCCCCATCAGTAAACGGCTTTCCATGGGGAGCTAGTAGGTGAGCTACCTTATAGCTAGCTCGGACAGCAGCATGGTTGATCTGGGTTTGGTGAAGGAATACATTCTGTTGTGCAGCCAGTCCGCATTTCATCCTCCGAATCCTGTCTTCTCTTGTTTGCCCTCGCAAACTAGCATACTCTTTGTGGCGGGTTTCGTAGTGACGACGCAGGTTATATTCTTTGAAAACCGACACACTTTCTTTACATACAAGACAAACTGCACGGTCCTTACACTGAACGAAAAAAATAATCGGTGGTCCACTGTTCTTTAAAAACTCTGCACTCTCTGTCAACTTTTCGCTGACCGCTAGCCATTTTGCTGTCCTGAACGCTGACAGTTCTTTGCGCGTGCGCTGCCTGTCACTGCTTGATCGCGAGCATATGACAAAAACTCGGAAAATATGAATAGTTCATTTTATAACTAAATATCAATTTTAATTGATAAAATCAACAAAATACAAGATGCAGACATGTTATTATTTGCCAAAAAGCAATTTAAAAAAATAGGCCATGACCACTTTTGGGGATTGCCTCACAGGGCCGGTTCAAGTGGTGGGGGGCAGAGGGGCTGAGGGCCGGTCAAAGGGGGGTGGCGGGCCGGAGTCGGCCCGCGGGCCGGAGTTTGATGACCCCTAATTTATACACTCAATACTTGGTTGGGGCTCCTTTACTACGAATTACTGCATCAATGCAGTGACATTTCTGGATTGTAAATCCTTTTTTGATTGATTTTAGGAAATATTCTAATAATTTGAGATGCTGGATTTCTGATTTTCATAAACTACAAGCCATAATCATCAAAGTAAAAAAAAAAAGGCTTGAAATATTTCACTTTACATGTAATGAATATAGGACATACAGCATGATTTACTTTTTTGAATTAAATTACGAAAAAATTTAACTTTTTCATGATATTCTAGTTGTTTGAGATGCACTAGCACATGCTAAATATAGTGGGACAACTAGGACAAGTTTGTGTCACAGATTTTGTAAAAACATAAGTGAGCTGAAAAACAGAAAACTTCGATATACCAAGCTCTTAAACAGGGTGCAACATATTTGGATGGGATTAAATATCTGTCCTGTCCTTGAACATATCCTCTGCTTCGTGTGAAATAAGAAACCATTTCATACTCAGCCCATCACAGATATTTAAATAAATAAATACTATCACGTGAAGTTAACTGCAGAAGTGAACTCTAAAAACAAATGACAAGATGATGTTGAGTTATATTAAAAGTAAGTTACACTTTTTTTTTTTACTTACACGAGTCCAAAACAATATGTCCTACCATTTAAACGAAAGCAGTTTTTACAGAGAATGACCATCCAAAAAGATAATGCAGAGTGTCAAATTACAAACAGTGAAAACTCTGACCAAAAATAGTCCAAAATCAGAATACATACAGTACTTAGATACCGAATCTTTGACAATCACCCCTTCTGTTTTTCCTTGTTTGCAACGCAACTCATTTCCATCAGTCTTCAGAAGGTTAAGCACTCTCCCACAAGCCTGAGCCGATATTTTCTAAATAACTGACTGCCACCATGACTACAGTAAACAAAGGAGCCCTAGGTCCAGTGTTTATTAACAAACACATCTTGCTTCTGGAGCTATTTAACATTAACCAGGTGGTATGATCCGAGGATCTGGCAGGTGCAATAATACACTGGAAGGGCCTTATGTAAACAGCTGGTGGGGGTGGGGAAGCATTTCAAAAAGCAACACAGCTAGAGTAAACAGTAGAGAAAATCTCTAGACAAACAACCAGCCCTTCTCCTGACATGAATGTGAACCAGAACACAGCTTGGGGGATTTTGTCGTTTTGGCCTGGAAGGTAGAGCACATTGTAATTTAGCTAAAAAAAGATCCAAATATTGCACTACTTATCCTCATAGCTATCACGCTTACAATGCTTTATTTGATTTTACATGAAAATGACAACTGCAGATAGCTCTCTCTCTCTCTCTCTCTCTCTCTCTCTCAAACCGGTTAGAAGAGGGAAAACTTCCTCATCACTGCCACCAGGATGCACTTTTCTCAACTCAAGCTTGCATGTAATCATTGTTCATCTTCTAACTTCAAGATAACAAGCATTAAACAAACAATGTGACCCACATGATGCATTACTTACTCATACACACAGGGACCAAAAGTCAAGTGCAAGCCACTGTCAATATGTTGAAAAGTAATAAGAAAATATTTGTGATACAGTCCAGAAGAAGAGAGAAATCTCTCAGAGATTTAATTTTTTTTTCTTGTCAATTAGATAAAAGATGTTAATCATGAAAATAAATAGGCAGTGATTTCAAGTGGTTACCATTTTAAATGATAAACCTGGTTACATATGGTATGGATTACTCAGTGCGTTTACATGCACATCCAAATCGAGCTGCTGTCGGTAATCGAGCTAAGGGTCCCAGCAGGGGTGCCAGAGAAATCCAATCCTACATGCACACAAGGAAATCGAACTATTGTGTGAGGTACATTGTGCACCCGAACCACAGGTGGCGCTACACGCCCCATCGTGTTGGTACGCTTCCGGTTGTCGTCATGAAGAAGAGCTATTCAAGAGTATAGACGAAGTTATCAGCAGTGTTGCCAGATACTGCTGACGTTTTCCAGCCCAAAACATGTTCAAATCCGCCAAAATGCACTTAAAACCGCCTAATCTGGCAACACTGGCAGTTCCGTGTTCACAAGTTCCGTGCTCAAGCTGTTAGGCTTGCTCTAACAGACTGTATGGCTACAAACTGTCCTGCACATACCACTGTTTTGTAAGACAACTTATTTTGCACAATTGTATATTTTTCTTAAGTCCATTTTTTGCTTACAAAACAATTTTTTTTTTTTTGCTTACAATTTAACTTATGTCTTAAAGGGCCCATGGCATGGTGGTTTGTTGATGCTTTAAACGGGCTCGTGGAGGTTTCCGGATGTTATATCCGCAGCCTTTCTCGAAATGAACCCTCGGCACGTAGATATAGCCTCCTGGGAGAAAGCCCCATTTCAGCACTTTTCCCAGTGCGTCGTTTTGCTAATGAGAAGCAGGAGGCGGGGAAGGGTAGAGGGTGGGGGCGGGTCTTATCAATATTCATGACATGTAAACGTGTTACCTCTGATTGGCTAACAGCACTGTGCCGTTACCTCCAGTGGGTCAGAACAAGTGGATGTGGGTGTCTTACTATGGCGAGAGAGAAGGAACAAACCGCGAAGGGAAAAATACCGCGCGCTGACGTCATTAAGGTGCGACGCGAGGAAATAAAATAAATTCAACAAATGTTTGGGTTTTTACTGAACAAACAAACAAATAAAATGAACGAGTGACTTAAAAAAAAAGAATGTGGGTGTCTTTGTAAAAACTGTTTTGATTGGCTATTATAACAGAGCATGCTGCATCCTTTTTGGTTTTGTAGCGCAGAGTACCTGGCTAACTGCAGGAAGCGGTTAGCTGCACAGCTAATGTAGCCATTGCAAGGCTAACATGGCACCAATTTTAAAACACGGCAAAACATAAGCTCATAAGTTACAGTCAATTTCCAGACTAAACTCAGTTTAACAGAGCATGCTGCATGCTTTTTGGTTTTGTAGCGCAGAGTACCTGGCTAACTGCAGGAAGCGGTTAGCTGCACAGCTAATGTAGCCATTGCAAGGCTAACGCACCGATTTTAAAACACGGCAAAACGACTTAACAGTTATACACTTACTTGTTCGGTGTTTGTTGCTGATGCGGCAGGGATGCTTGGTACGGACCCAGGCTTCAGTGACAGTTGATGTGCAAAACCTGCCCTGTACTGTCCCAAGTTGTGGAAACATTCATCAGGAAAATGTTTCCGACAAACATACACCGTCTTAGGTAGACTCGACGGCGTATTATTGGAGTAAATAAAATTAAGCCACTGCGTCTTCAGGGGCTCTCCCGTCGGCAGTAAAAACAGACTCTTCTGTGTTGTCACATCCATGTACAGCGCAACTTCCATGTTTGGTGGCAACTTTTGAGCTGGGCGGGCAATCCATACAGTGGGTGGGAATCCAGAGGGGGGGCGTGGGGATCATCTCCCTTGCTGATGTCGGCAAGGGAAGAGCTTCTCAACGCGCCGTTTGACGCGCCATTCTCAAATATTGGGCATAGTTTGGTTTACACATTATGAAATTTCTAGCCACTGGGGTGACTTAAGAAGGTCAGAGGAACAAAAAACCTCAGAAAGTGAAAATTTCATGCCATGGGACCTTTAATAAAACACACAAAGTTCAACTGTTTTGTTTTTATTGACATTCTTCAGATGTTGGACATAATATACACACACACACAAATACAATGACTTGTTTACGTACACAATTCACAGCTATGCAACAGCTGTACAGATGTATTTGGTGATACAGTAAGTGAGCTAAATTTTAACAGTGCAAACAATGCCACAAAAAGAAAAGATTCATGCCGTTGTCATGATTCGTTGTCATGTCGACCGAGGCTGTTGTGTTTCCCGCTTGTGGTCTCGTCACTTCCGGAAGGGGCAGTGCTGAAGTAAGTAGCTGGACTACGTAGCTCGATAGGGTTTACATGCACTAAGCAGCTCGGCTAAAATCGCATAATCTAGGTCGTGTAGCTCAATTACGAGAAATCCAGTTCGGTTCGATTTCAGCCTAGCTAAGGTGTTTCCATGGCATTTAGAACTTCGATTTCAGTCGAGCAACGGCAGAAATTCGATTTTCTCTATGTGCATGTAAACGCACTGACTGACTTAGCAGCTTCAGAGCGCCAGATAGCGGCTGAAACGGGTCACCGATGCACCTAAACTTTATTTTGTGACTCCCCCCCCCGCCAGTGGTGAATGTCTCCCACAAAAAAAAAAAGGCAGCACGGTGTCAAGCTTTAATTCTGTGCTGAACTCGCTCATCTCCTGCGTCTGCCTGCCCTGCTATCCTATCATACGTGCTCCTGTCCTGCTCTGTCCACAGTGACTGAAGCGTACTCGGATACACACTGATAGAAGCAGGGGGTGAAACATGCAGAAGAGGAGAAGAGATTAACGTAACATTTCAGTGTTCTTCACAGGCGCTTTTAAAGTGGCACACTACCACGTTATAATTCTGGCCTGCTGCCCTTCCCTTGCCCAAAAAAAAACCCCTTACTTCATCAGTATACACCAAATAAATCGTTAAGTATTCACTTTATTATAATTTTGTAACTATTGAACATGCAGAAGACCATTAAATGAACGCATACGGAGCTACCTGAAGTGGCCACGCGATTGCAATAGAAAACCATCCGGCTAGCTGCATACAGATTGTGACACAGAGCTGTGCAGATTGAGGTCTATCCCTGCGTTACGCTACACCGCACCACAGCAGCTAAATAACTTTATGGGTGTTTGTAGCGTTATTGTGCAACGGTTACGCTTATCTATCGTCTTTTCTGACCATACACAGTTACAACACACACACACACACACACACAAGTTCAGGTCTTTTATTTTACGCATCTGTGATTGTGTAGGCGAGAGCTGCATTTTCTCATTACTTCCCTGTGGTTGTTTACTGCAGGACTTCCAGGTTCCTGGGTCAAAGGACCCGAACTACGGAGGCCGGGGTGGCTTTGTAGTGCCAGTCTCGGGCACGCGCACCAGTTCATGCATTGATTGGCGTGGTTTCACCCAATTAACATTAATTATGCATATTGTAAAAAAAAGTATGCATTTATTGTAATTGGGTATTTTGCTTATACATGGAAGTTCATTTATTTTTCACACACAGAAAAAAATATAATTAATTCAGGGATGCGCAACAGGCACATCAGTCTCAACTGAAGTGTCAAATGAGTCTCACATCGACAATAAAAATAATATGTAAAGTAAGAATGTGTTAATTTTTTGTAAAATGATTTAGTATTTCCTATCCAATTATTGGCCAGTTTCACTGTCAAAAAAGCCCAAAGTCCGTCAGCTTCATCGTCCCCCTGACCCCCTACCAGGGCTCCGCCCCTGGACCCCGTTGGGGGCCTAAGCGGCCCCCAAACCCTCGCCATCACCTTTTATTTTTGAAAAGTGGAGAACACTGCATTTCATTAGGTAGTTGAATGAAACTGAACAGTGTTCACTTTATTAATGTCATTAAGCATTTCCTTTTTTATTTTTAAACTCCACAGCCCAGTCATAGAACACCAACAACTGACAGAAATACGAAAACAAAAAATAACTGACTTTTTCCTCACTCCCTGCCCATCCAAACCCTACCTCAGATGCCAATGATACAGATTCAATCAGTGAAAGTTCTTAGGTGCAGTTATCCCAGCCAGATTTGCTCAGTATTCAGTCCTCCAGATGATGATGATGATTGAGAACAGTGCAGTTGGTGCAGCCAAGTGAGTCTCCCTACAGCACCCCTGCCTGCAAGGCAGTTTAAATCAGGAGTTTGGTTGTTATGACAAAGGGAAAATCCACACCACCCTTTGTGGCCAAGAATTTGCTGGTAAAACCGATTTCACTAGTGGTTCAAGTAATTTAAAAATGTGAAGAAGCATGGTTACAGAAGAAGAAAAAAATAATAATAAAAAATAAAAAACCCCACCAGGGATTGTTTCATTGCTAGATCTGGCCCCCTGTGCAAACGTAGTGCAACGTGTCAGTGATAAATTTGTAAAAAGATTAAATCGTTTGAAAAAATTATTTAATGCAGCTTACAGTACAAGAAATACCATTCATAGCTGTACACAGTTAAACAAGCAGAACAAACCGGAAAAGGGAGACAGTGAAAACAAAAGATGACTAAAAAGACAATGTAGAAAAAGTAGAAGGTAACAAGTCAAACAGACCAGACAAGGAGACAAGTGGAGGCAGTGATGATAAAGACTGAAAAGGCAGTTGGAGAAGGGAGAAGAATGAAGCAATAACTATGTGTAAACTGTTTAGAACTTATAAAATTTTACATGATTGCATTGTTCATAATTCTGTATGTTATTTGTTCTAGTGTTATGGGAGGTAGAGCAGACAGCACAGACAGGAGAGAGAAAAGTCAGTGTGAGGCAGCCCTGAGAGAACAGTGACGCACACAAGAAATGAGTGTGCGATGTGTCTTACATGTGAGTCGTAACATAAAAGCAAATTTTGACTAAAAATTTTATTTGGGTTTAGAAGCCAATCGCTCCTTAAGAACATCCCCCCCCCCCAGTCCTGACTAGCCCAACTAATTGAAAGAGAAAGCTCCAACATGCTGCCCAGTCCCATGTTTTGGTTGCCTGGCTGCCCAATTAATAGGCATGCAACAATATATTAAGTGACGATAAATCGTGATACACATTTATGATGATTCAAACTGATGAAATAAAAAATAAATTCTGATCATCAGTCTGCAAAATCTTTTAGATTTTCTGAGCTGTAATTGTGTTGTTTAGACAGCAGAGGGCACAATAATGTACACCAGCAGGAATACCCGTGACTTCACCCTAGGCAGAAGTAACAGCTCTAATGCCGAGAGAGAGAGAGAGAGAGAGAGAGAGAGAGAGAGAGAGAGAACGAACCACACACAAACACACACACAGCAGATCTAAAATGGGAAGGCACTACTGAGATTTACTGTACAAACAGATTCAAGAAGAAATCAGAGCTCTCTTTTTACAGAGTGCCGAAACCAAAAGAATAGGGAAGCAAATGCAGGGACAACTGTTCATAAATGTTTATTAAGAAAAGGTCTAATTGTTATTAACGTTTTCATTTTTAATAAAATGAATATTTTTAGTTAACAGGCCATTATATTTTACTCCAGCCTTTACAAATGTGGGTAAATAATTATTGTTGGTTATTAAGAAAATGAATCAAAAGGCCTTTTAATTTAACAAAAGGAATATTTAGGAAAATAAAACTATTGCATTTTTTTGTCATAAAATTTTCTTCATTTAATTAGCTTAATTTAGTAATTTTCACAGGAAAACTGAATCGTGAACCCCAGATCATGAATCTGATCAAATCATGAACTCTGGGGAAACGTTACATGCCTACCAATTAAATATCCATCCCAAACAGTATTACCTGTTCTTGTGGCTGAATGGGCAAATCCCCACAGCCACGCTCCAAAATCTAGTGGAAAATCTTCCCCAACGAGTGGACACTGTTATCGGAGCAAAGGTGGAGGCGAATCTATATTAATGCCATTGGAATATGGATGTTCACCAAGCACATACGCACGTCAAGGATCAGTAGGGGTCAACCAATTTTATATATATGTCTGTCTCAGAAACTGGGTACTGTGGGGGTAGCCCACTAAATATACTCACAGTCAATAAACTACACGGTTTTGAATGGTGATGTTGGTTTTAATTTGAAATAAAATGATGAAAGAAATAATACAGATAAAACTAAATCTTTGATGTGAATATTCAGAATTTGGCAAAAATTCTGCAAATTTGTGGAAAAATGGCGGCTTGATCTGGGACATGATAAATGGTTGACTACATCACATTCCCTTAAAAAGGTTGTAGTCCACTGAAAAGTCTACAGTTATCACTAATTGTAGTTTAAGTTGTAACTTTATACACCTAAGGATTGGTGCGCTCACAGAATAATTATAACCGTAATAAAACATCATGAAAAATATTTGATAACCGTTGTAACTCCATTTTCCGCAGACCCAAAACCAATACTATCGTGTGTTTTGATCTAAACGGAAAGCCTCAGGGTCAAGGTCACTACCTCACCAAAAGTAGTAACTTAAAATCACTACACCATATAAACATTTAGTTATAAATCCGCGATTTTGTTTTTTAAAACGAAAGCTGAAAGTTATGTATAGAATGTTTCTTACAGAATATGTTACAATGGTAGCTGGTCTTGTATGAATTTCTGAGCTATAAAATGAGTTGCGGTCTATTTTTTACCGCAGTGTGTTGTGTGCGCTCGGGGAAGGACACGGTCTTTCTGTTACGCGAGTGATCTGTTCGGATGTTATCACTGAAAAGGTGAGTTTTGACAGTTTTATTTTGTTTTAGTCTTGCAGTATAAGGCAATAGAATGTTTCTTTTTCATCTTACTTTCATATTTCATAGTGTTTGCGTATTTTTGGCCAATATTTTGCAACCATGGTCAATTTAGATCGAACTTTTGATAGAATCCACGGTCAGTCATTTTGCCCCACCCCCGCCTCGTCCGGTGCGGTAGTGATGTCCCGTTGCTCGCGCGCCGCAGCAGAGACCCGCGCAACCTTCAGCCGGTACAGTCGCAGTTCTTTTACCACCGCCGTTATTCTCATCTTTCCGGTGTGTTCTGGATTTTTCCATTGTGTCCTATTTCATCATACCAAATACCCAAAATGTATCATATTATTCATATTTAAGTGAATAATCAATTCAGTCATCATAATTTGACATTTTTAACCCAACCAATCAAAAAGAGGAAATTTATTCAATATTTTCACTCATCTGTGAAGGAGGGGCTTTAATTCTTCATGATGTAGTTATTTTATATGGAAATCAATTTTACAAAAGCATTTGAATTGTAATCAAAAAAAATTTTCACAGTGGAGGCCAGATAAAGCAAGATACTATCTTTATTCTTATTAAATATGACAAAAGAAACGTTGAGTGTTAGGTAAATGCAAAAAAAAATTGTAAAATTAGAAAATTTATTTTTTGACCATAATGTCCCAAATGAGAGAGCAGTTTCTGAGATGGACGCATTTTTTCCTCTGGACTGAAACCCATACCAATTATTAGTAATCAAGGACAGTGATAAATGAATATCGGCCCAAATATCAGTTACCATAAATTTGACATTTGTAATTTCAAAATTTACCAGAACTCAATTCTTACTCACAACGGATATGAAATGAACATAATATTTTAAGAGACAATTATTTAAAAAATAAAGCACTCAACAAAAACTGTGTGCAAAGTATCCTGATGATAGCCATCTCTAGATGTGTGTGTGTGTGTGTGTGTGTGAGTGAGAGAATTATAGAACAGTGCATTGTGCTTTTTGCCAACTGTGTTGTTCAGCCTCAACATGTTCATACCTTTCCTCTCGCTGTGGAAGCGACCACAGGTGCTGCTTCATTCACGCATTTCTCACAAACACGGGGGAAAAAAAAAAACATTTGATGGGATTTACTCGATACGAGGTCCACATTTCAACCAATTCAATAGTGCTGCATGTGGGACAGAGACAGACTACAGAAGAGTTGGTTGGTTGTATTCGATGCATCATCCACATTTCAAGCAATTCAATAATGCTCCGAGTGGGACGCTGGTCCAGACTACAGAAGTGTGGGGTTTTTTTGTGTGGTTGCGTCAGAGATGCTCAAATACAACAAAAACACTTTCATCAGCAAAGAAACAAGTTCGAGTGCCAATTCTGATCATCAGTAAAATGCT
Source organism: Neoarius graeffei (assembly GCF_027579695.1). Classification (NCBI taxonomy): domain Eukaryota; kingdom Metazoa; phylum Chordata; class Actinopteri; order Siluriformes; family Ariidae; genus Neoarius; species Neoarius graeffei. The sequence goes on from NC_083581.1 coordinate 49,867,279, forward strand.
GAATATCAGCTCAGATTATTGTTCAACACCTAATGGTCAGGTGTCCACATACTTTTAGCCATACGGTCTACGTCATCTCATGCTTGGACCCTCATAAAAATAAAAAGTCAGAAAGTCTCTTGCTGCATGCGCAGACATTATTTTGGCTTGAAGTATTTAAATGCAAGGTGGCTACACTTTTTTTGTGCTGCACTGTTATCAAGATACAAGCATTTTGGCTTCAATCCCAATAACAACTTGAGCAACACAATGTTCAATACTGATACGATGACATGGCACAAATTATGCTTTACCAGTTATTTAATAAAAAAATAAAAAAGACAACTTCATATTTCTGGGAAAAAAATGCAAATCAGCACTATTGATTTAATTAAGTTTTAGTTTTAGCCGGGCCCCACCTAAACTGATAATCACATCATCATCAGTTTCTCTTTTGCTAATTAGACACAAGGTACGCCACCACTCTTGCCGAAGCAGTTGGGGGTTCAGATGCCTTGCTCAAGGGCACTTCAGCCAGTCCTGCTGGTCTAGGGACTCAAACCAGCCATATTTTTGGTCCCAAAGCTGCTTCTCTAACCATTAGGCCATGGCTTCCCCAAATTTAATTTGACTGATTTAATTAAGCAATTATTAATTTAAAAATGTGTCTACATTAGTTCAACTTTATTTTGAATAACCAGACAAATCTATTCAAGGCAGAAACTTTAATGACTTGATGCATGTTTGTGGGCGGCATGGTGGTGTAGTGGTTCGCGCTGTCGCCTCACAGCAAGAAGGTCCTGGGTTCGAGCCCCGGGGCCGGCGAGGGCCTTTCTGTGCGGAGTTTGCGTGTTCTCCCCGTGTCCGCGTGGGTTTCCTCCGGGTGCTCCGGTTTCCCCCACAGTCCAAAGACATGCAGGTTAGGTTAACTGGTGACTCTAAATTGAGCGTAGGTGTGAATGGGAGTGTGAATGGTTGTCTGTGTCTATGTGTCAGCCCTGTGATGACCTGGCGACTTGTCCAGGGTGTACCCCGCCTTTCGCCTGTAGTCAGCTGGGATAGGCTCCAGCTTGCCTGCGACCCTGTAGAAGGATAAAGCGGCTAGAGATAATGAGATGAGATGAGATGAGATGCATGTTTGTCACCATCTTAAACACTTCACTCTCAGAAAAAGGGTACTAAACTGACGTTCTCCGCTGTGCCAAGGATACGTTGTGCCTCGAGTCATCATTTACCTAAAACGGTGCATGCCGTGTACCTTTAAAATATTCCTCTAAAAGCTAATTAATGTAGTCTTTAAGGTCCAATTTTGAACATGACATCATTGTAAAGGTACTCTACATTCACAGTGCCGTGTCTAAAAATACATGCTAAAGGTAGAACAGATGTTCCAAACGAGTGACAGAGAATGGTACATTTCAGCACCTTTTGTTCTGTGAGTGTTTTATCTCTCTGTAATTATTTCACAAAGTGAAAACGGCTTCTTTTTTGACAGTTTCTAATCCATATTTTATCCCACCTTAAATGGTGCAGTAGTTACAATCTTGCACCTGTATATGCTGCCTTGAAGAAATTTTACTCTCGAATTTTTTTTAATAAACTCGTGCAGTTGTGCTGGTATTGCCATTTCGTCATGCTTTTGGGGCGTTTGGCTGCTCATAGTTGTGTCTGACTTGCGCAACGTGCAGAATCATATCCCGTGGCAAATAGTTAGGCATCTTCACTGCATTCCTTATCAAGTTTTGTTTTCGAGGAGGTTGATCAAATTACACAAAATATACTCCTTAATCAAACTCACAGTCATCCAGTTATTTACGGCAATAGTCAAATTTTATTCTGCCTCCACTAATCGTGAGCCATCACAGCATGCCATGCCCGGGTGTAGATTCTATAAGAAGCATGGAACACTCGGACCATGACATGAGCACAGTTCCAGGTTAGAGAGAGACAGAGAACGCAAGGAAGGAGAGGAGCGGAGCACCAAAAACAAACTTATTTACACCAATAGCTACATTTTATTCAAATAAAAAGTGAGGTGCAAAACAACGTTTGCTCCTATGATTCTTCATAGCCTAATAATAACAGCCTGTAAATCATCTCATCTCATTATCTCTAGCCGCTTTATCCTGTTCTACAGGGTCGCAGACAAGCTGGAGCCTATCCCAGCTGACTACGGGCGAAAGGCGGGGTACACCCTGGACAAGTCGCCAGGTCATCACAGGGCTGACACATAGACACAGACAACCATTCACACTCACATTCACACCTACGGTCAATTTAGAGTCACCAGTTAACCTAACCTGCATGTCTTTGGACTGTGGGGGAAACCGGAGCACCCGGAGGAAACCCACGCGGACACGGGGAGAACATGCAAACTCCGCACAGAAAGGCCCTCGCCGGCCACGGGGCTCGAACCCGGACCTTCTCGCTGTGAGGCGACAGCGCTAACCACTACACCACCGTGCCGCCCGCCTTTAAATCATGCTTGATTAAATTCATACTGATCTAAGAGCAATAAGGTTTGGGTTTGTAACCCTTTAAAAAAAAAAAAGTGATGAACAAAAATAATGCTCTACAATGTTGCAATGAGTAAATGTTAGAAAAGCTGGGCTAACATATCAAAACTATCCTATTTTCACTATTCGGAAACCTTATACAGGACAATTATAACCTTTTGACTTTTAAGTCATCAGTGAAGGTCAAGATGCTGGTCAGCAAGATGTTTGCCAAACTCAAGTGGTTCTTCTGGATAACCGTGATTATCTCCAAGGTAGGTAAAATACATCTATGCCTTACTCCTTGACCCTGTGGTCAACAAGCTGTGGGAGTGAAAGGAATCATTGTGCAAGCCTACACTGGACTGTATGCTTCTACATCCTGATTTTGGAAAGATTGTCGAGAATCCATTCAAGCTAATTATTGTGACTAATAAAAATACTTCCTATCAGCAACCCAACCAGGTTCTTGGTGCAACTGTGCAGTCCAGCAGATGGCAGGATTCAGAAAATAGCATCAAGCATCAAGATGCTTTGCAGCACTGAGAAATATATTTAAGCGCGTTACGTTTAAATAAACAAATTTAAATGATTTTTTCCCACCTCATAATGCTGACTACACCTACTGGACCTGCCTGTCAAGAGCGCAAGAATTACAAAATAAGTATTCCATTAATGTCAAAAATTATGGTTGCCAAACACACTGGAATGTTGAAAGACATCATTTCCTCAACTCGCTTCTGTTGTTTGCTCAGTTTGAAAGGAGTTTGTAATTGGATGGTTAGACTTTAGCAGGTGATACTGGGTATGCTCTTGCAAAAGTGTTCTAGTGCTGACGCGACTAGTCGACCATAAAAAATGGTCGACTTTTTTTTTTTTGGTCGGCCTGTCAATCGCCTATTTATTTTTGGTCTTCAGTCTCAAGCGGCTCATCCGAGTTCAGGCAATTCCGCTCCACACAACTATAGACTGGTACCAAAATTCAAAAAAGTGCTTATTTAAGGAGTTAAAGGCATTTTTGAGACAAAGTCGGCAAACAGTCTTATTTTGTCAATTTGGGTGTGCCGAATTCAAATCTGCAATATGCCGAGCGCTATCTGACCTCTGTTGACCTCTAGAGGTCATTGAACTTTGGGCCTGTAAACGTCTCAGCTGAACCCAGTTTCTCAGCTTTCTAAGGAATGAAATGTACTAAAATGATTAATGAAGTTAGCAAATGGCCTTGTTTGTTCATTTGTAAAACGACATATGACCTCTGATAACCTCAAGGTCATTAAACTTGGCCTATGGAGCACTTGCATGTGACGTCACAGCCGATCCAGATTGTGACAGACGCCATCTTGTCGGTCAAACGCCATATTCCGCCTTCTACTTCTACCTTTTCTTCTGGAAAACCCTACTATATACAATTCTACTACAACGGCTGCGGCTACAAGCTCTCCCTACCTGTGCACGTTTATGTTTTTTGTGTGTATTTTTGCGTGTTGTTCGTCTGTACTGGACTTCAATATCCACTATAACCGTATGGACTTACTGGACATGGGTTTCCAGCAGAAAATGACGGTTTGTAGCGATTTCTATTGCATGCACAACATTCCGGACGAGATAGCGAGACCAGCGGGGTCTCCGTGGATTGTTATCGGAAGCAAAGCGAAGGAGGCGGCGCCGGGAGCGGAAGCAAAAGCGAGGCTGCAGAGCCGGCCTGTTGACTAAGCTCAGAAAACAGCCACTCAAATCTCCACTGCTAAGCCTCTATCTCTCCAACGCCAGATCCATGTAAACAAAACGGACGATTTGGAATTACAGCTGGAATTACCTTATTCTATTCTATAATCGGCTGGTCAGTGCTATGGACCCTTTTCACGTGACGTCACGACAAACGTGGCCGCCATTTTGGACATGTACTACCAGTAGTTTACCACAGCCAACACTGAGGAACGGCAGCAAAGAAAGTTTTTACTTTCAGCAAGACTTCCATCATGCCACTATATTGTTGTGCACCTGGATGTAGTAACCATCAACAAACAAGGCAAGGGTTATCATTTTATCGGATCCCGACGGAGAAGATGGATAGCGGCCATTAACAGATTGGCAGCCCTCGGCATACCAGCGCTTGTGTAGTGACCACTTTGTTGGAGGTAAGACGAATAAAATTAGCCAGAAAAGGCATTACATTGCTGTTAACATTCTGTGGCGGCGAGTGTGTAACCAAATAGGTTAAAATAACCCATTGTAACCTCTTTGTTCTTCTGTAGTAGCTATTGTTGACTAGCTAATGTCAACAAGTAGCTGGTATGTTACTGTAGCAATGTTTACGTTCAGTCATTTGGATGACTGTTAAAACCTTTCAGTCTCAAGTTTTTCCTTTACTGTATTTACTAGTTTACTGTAATTATGATCCGGCAGCTATTTATACCGGATCCAGTATAAATAGCTGCCGGAGCCAACGTCCGAGGTTCTGGAGCACGCTCCGGCTTGCTCTCCCTCAAATTAAGCAGCGCGCGCCGGCTTGCTCCCGGAGTGCTCCGGCTTGCTCTCACTCAAATTAAGCAGCGCGCGCCGGCTTGCTCCCGGAGTGCTCCGGCCGAGGTTCCGGAGCACACTCCGGCCGAGGTTGCCCTCAAATTAAGCAGCGCGCACCGGCTTGCTCCGGAGCAAGCCGGAGCGCGCTCCGTAACCTCGGCCGGAGCACTCCTGGAGCAAGCCGAAGCGCGCTCTGGAACCTCGGCTGGAGCACTCCTGGAGCAAGCTGAAGCGCGCTCTGGAACCTCGGCCGGAGCACTCCGGGAGCAAGCCGGAGCGCGCTCCGGAACCTCGGACGTTGGCGTGTATGTGTATGGCGATGGGTTTTTAACGACATAGGTATACAGATCATGTGGGCCGAAGTCAGGTAAAGACGAGGGCTTCGTGTACTTCCGTACGTCAGTGAACAATCCTGGTGGAAGCAGGTAAACGTCGTTCTCTAAGCCTGCTAACCTCAATTTTTGCAAATACCTCTCCCTCTGCTCGCCCTGTAAATGCCCTATGTCGCTGGATAGTGAAGGTGTTTTCTGCATCTCGCTCCTTTTTCTTTTATGTTTTTCGTTTGTCGTCTTCCTCGCATTCAAACTGATTCGAGCCGAAGTCCACTACATGTCCAAAATGGCGGTCGCGTTTACGAAGGTCACGTGACTGAAAAGGGTCTATACTCAATACTTAAGTGACTTACCCATCCAGTGAGGATTCTTGTTTACAAGATGCCACATCTGAGTCGCTGACAAATTCTGAATTTCTGTAAAGATAACTGTCCAGAGATTTATAAGCATGCAGTGCTTCACCACTGAACAGCGAGGGAAAGTTAATGAGGTAATTATACACGTCCGGGTATTCCGCTGGCAGTTCAAAATCTGGTCGTGAAAACTCCATCCGGTAAGCCATAAGGGTCACTAATCTGTAGATCGTTTATTTTAGACATATGTCTAGTTATCTGTTCATTAGAAAAATGAGCCGTGTAGTCCGTCGGTTGAAATTGATCCATTCTCTACACGAGTGCAGCAGTATTCAGCTGTGTTTTTGACCGACAAGATGGCGGTTGTGTACTTTCCGGTCACGTGACTGCAAGATCTCTATAGGCCTATGCATTTAACGGCATTTTTAAACTGACTTTACTCCCCCAAAAAGAATATGAACAGACAAAAAACAAATAGAAAGGAACAAATACAACATTAAATGCCAGTCCATGTACATGTGACTTACTTTTCACAATGAGAATGCCTAGGCGATCACCTTACATAACATTGCATTACATTTAGCGGTTATTGTTTATACAAAGCTACTGAAAAAAGGACAGATTCAGTAGCATACAAAATGTGGGGGCATACAGGGTATACAGGTTAATCAGGGTTAGTATATATGAGAGTTTTTTCTTTGTTTGTTTTTTGTAAAGGCTTTACCCTGTTTAAAACAAAACAAAAAACAAACAACAAAGAAAAAAACTCTCATATATACTAACCCTGATTAACCTGTATACCCTGTATGCCCCCACATTTTGTATGCTGCTGAATCTGTCCTTTTTTCAGTAGCTTTGTATAAACAATAACCGCTAAATGTAATGCAATGTTATGTAAGGTGATCGCCGAGGCATTCTCATTGTGAAAAGTAAGTCACATGTACATGGACTGGCATTTAATGTTGTATTTGTTCCTTTCTATTTGTTTTTTGTCTGTTCATATTCTTTTTGGGGAGTAAAGTCAGTTTAAAAATGCCGTTAAATGCATAGGCCTATAGGCCAAGTTTAATGACCTTGAGGTTATCAGAGGTCATATGTCGTTTTACAAATGAAAAATGAATTCAGCACCCAAACATTTAACAAACAAGGCCATTTGCTAACTTCATTAATCATTTTAGTACATTTCATTCCTTAGAAAGCTGAGAAACTGGCTTCAGCTGAGACGTTTACAGGCCCAAAGTTCAATGACCTCTAGAGGTCAACAGAGGTCAGATAGAGCTCGGCATATTGCAGATTTGAATTCGGCACACCCAAACTGACAAAATAAGACTGTTTGCCGACTTTGTCTCAAAAATGCCTTTGGGTGTCACAATTCTGGATTTTGGTACCAGTCTACTAGTTTTGATGTGCGCACCCCACCGGTCAAATTGGCTCTCTTTCCCTCTCCTATTATGATCTTCCTTTACTGTCGGTTCTGGTTTTGAGCATGCCTTGACATGAAAATGGCAGCGGCAAGTGACTCTGATGACTCAAGGACGGCGACTTCTAACATTACGAAAAGACCAAAAGCATCGAAAGTATGGGAATACTTTAGGGCAGCTGGTGATAGAGTGGTTTGTACACTCTAAGACTTCGTTGGCTTTAATATCACAGGAGCACATCCACGATGCACGAGCACCAGACTCGAGACAGAGGGTTTATTGAATAAGCACACAACATAGATAAAAGCCATAACTTATGCAACTCGCACACTCAAACACACACACGCAGGACGAATGTAACTTTTTTAACTTGGCGTCACCATCCCCCGGCTACTCTACCAACCCCCAGCAGTGCCACAAGAGGCTGGCTTTACATTTTCCGACGAGAGGTGCAGCGCAACAGCCAAACATAGTTCATCAGGCTGTGTAGCAGCTGACCCGACAGTTCGGGAATTCAGACATATCGGATATTATGGGTAGAAGTGCTGTGTGCTTGTAGTATTTTAACAGTTTTGTGTGTAGCCTAGTCTATTTTGAATGTTTTAGCGACGCCCCTGACATATCGGCATCTCATCATCCGGCCAAATATTCTGTGGTCGCGCTAATTGAAGAATTACGGTGCCCATACAGTTCCATGATGGCAAGAAAATAAAAACTTGTTTGTGTTCTAGAATTCCTTCTGTATTTTCTTTTATACTGATAGGATTATACTTTGGAGAATATTAGTTTTATAGTGGAAGACATTCTCCCATTTTATTGCACTTTATTTTATTTATTAAATTTTATTTATTCAATATTTACTTTATTTATTTTGTGTTTACTTTTTACTTTGGTACAAGTGACATTTTATGTTTTGGCCCTTGAGTTACATTCAAAATAAAAAAGAACTCAAATGAAATAGCAATCGCTTGATTTTTTTGGAAATTAGTCGTTAAGATTAGTCGACTAATCGAAAAATTAGTCATGAGAAAATTAGTCGTTAGTGGCAGCACTAAAGTATTCATCCCACTTTGTGTTTGCCCTGTTTTGTCACATTACAAGCTGGAATTAAAATGGATTTTGGAGGGTTAGCACCATTTGATTTACACAACATGCCTACAAATTTAAAAGGTGCAAATTGTTGTTTTATTGTGACACAAACAATAATTAAGATTTAAAAAAAAACAGAAATCTGGAGTGTGCATAGGTATTCTCTCACACACACACCCCAAAGGCAATACTTTGTAGAACCACCTTTTGCTGCAATTACAGCTCTAAGTCTCTTGGGGTATGTCTCTATTAGCTTAGCACATCTAGCCACTGGGATTTTTGCCCGTTCCTCAAGGCAAAACTGCTCCAACTCCTTCAAGTTAGATGGGTTGTGTTGGTGTACAGCAATCTTCAAGTTATGCCACAGATTCTCAATCGGATTGAGGTCTGGGCTTTGATTACGCCATTCCAAGACATTTAAATGTTTCCCTTTAAACCACTCCAGTGTAGCTTTAGCAGTACGTTTAGGATCATTGTCCTGCTGGAAAGTGAACCTTCAAACCTCTGGCTGACTCAAACAGGTTTTCCTCCAGAATTGCCCTGTGTTTAGTGCCATCCATCTTTCCTTCAGTCCTGACCAGCTTTCCTGTCCCTGCAGATGAAAAACATCCCCATAGCATGATGCTGCCCCCACCATGCGTCACTATAGGAATGGTGTTCTCAGGGTATTGGGTTTGCACCACACATGGCGTTTCCCACAATGGCCAAAAAGATAAATTTTAGTCTCAGTTGACCAGAGATTCTTCTTCCATCTTCTTTGGGGAGTCTGCCACATGCTGTTGGGCAAACTCCAAACGTGTTTTCTTAAGCAATGGCTTTTTTTCTGGCCACTCTTCCATAAAGCCCCGCTCTGTAGAGAGTGTATGGCTTAAAGTGGTCCTATGGACAGATACTCCTATCTCCGCTGTGGATCTTTGCAGCTCCTTCAGTGTTATCTTTGTTGCATCTCTGATTAATGCCCTCCTTGCCTGGTCTGTGAGTTTTGGTGGGTGGCCTTCTCTTGTCAGGTTCGTATTGGTGACATTCTTTCCATTTTGCTATAATGGATTTACTGGTGCTCCCTGAGATATTCCAAGTTTGGGATATTTATCATCACCCAACCCTGATCCATACTTCTTCACAACTTTGTCTCTGACCTGTTTGGAGTGCTCCTTGGTTTTCATGTTGCTTGCTTAGTAGTGTTGCAGAGTCAGAGTCCTTCCAGAACAGGTTGATTTATACAGACATCATGTGACAGATCATGCGACACTTTGATTGCACACAGGTGAATCTTAATCAACTTGACATATGAAGTGAATTGGTTGGACAAATTTATGGGTTTCATATGAAAGGGGGTGAATACCTATGCACACTCCAGATTTCTGTTTTTTTTCCCCCCTGTCTTGATTATTGTTTGCGTCACAATTAAACAACAATTTGCACCTTTAAAGTTGCAGGCATGCTGTGGAAATCAAGTGGTGTTAACCTTCCAAAATCGATTTTCATTCCATCTTGTAATGCAACCAAACAGGACAAACATCAAGGAGTATGAATACTTTTGCAAGACACTGTATACAGTAATCTGTTGTTCACACGACACTTACATCCAGCAATCACTCACTAATCCATTCAATTCGACAGGCGGATTATCTACGTTTAGATTTACTTCAGGACAGTAACTAATCTTAACTGAATATGCATTTCAGAAAGCCTTTCTGAAGTTATGTTTTCTGTAGCAGATGTTGTCTCACACACACAAAAAAAAAGCTTTGGCATAACAGTGATATTTTTGGATAACGAGAAAAATGATGCATATAAAAAAAATTAAAACTTAACAGTGTAAAAAATTAAAAATAAAAGATGCATATGGATGACTACAAAGTGCTGCTCCGAATGATGCAGCTGGTGTGAACAGATTTAATTCAGAAGGTGTGATTTAAAGCACAGGGAACAACTCTGCATGTTCCTCCACAAAAACGTAGTAACCTAATTGCCAATGAAGTACACACAGATCAAATGCCCTACAGCAACAGCCATGAGTGATGATATTCTGATTATCCATTACACAGTTAACAAGTACTCTGGTTAGTTCTATGGATGATTTAGTCTCCTCCAAAACAGACAGCAGCAGTGTGCTGACTTATGATCAGCCCTGAGGACGAAAGCTGTGAGACATGAGCTCATTTTTTTTTTTTTTATTTCCACTTTTAGTTTGATAAAATTAGAGATGCAGGCTGTGTACCCCACAGCCAGTCCATAAGCCTGTAATAACCTAGGTGAAAGCTTGAGAACAGACACCTCAAACATACCGACAAAGATGTGTCCCGTCACAACATGCCTACAGAATGAGACCATCCATTGCAAGGAGTGTTTATGTTGTCAGCAAAATTACTGGAAAATATTAATCACCGGGCGGCACGGTGGTGTAGTGGTTAGCGCTGTCGCCTCACAGCAAGAAGGTCCGGGTTCGAGCCCCGGGGCCGGCGAGGGCCTTTCTGTGCGGAGTTTGCATGTTCTCCTCGTGTCCGTGTGGGTTTCCTCCGGGTGCTCCGGTTTCCCCCACAGTCCAAAGACATGCCGGTTAGGTTAACTGGTGACTCTAAATTGACTGTAGGTGTGAATGTGAGTGTGAATGGTTGTCTGTGTCTATGTGTCAGCCCTGTGATGACCTGGCGACTTGTCCAGGGTGTACCCCGCCTTTCACCCGTAGTCAGCTGGGATAGACTCCAGCTTGCCTGTGACCCTGCAGAAGGATAAAGCGGCTACAGATAATGAGATGAGATGAGATATTAAATCACCATAAAATAAAAACCATAGCAATGAAACCAAAGTGATTTCAAAATGGCAGTCAAGTGATGAAAAAAAAAAAATCTCTGTAAATGGGCAGTTCCATGTAAATGTCAACCTCACCATGCAAAAATAAAGCAACATGTAATACAGGGGTTCTCAACCTTTTGCAACCTGGGCCCCACCAAAGCTGGTTCATTGCAGTTGGGGGCCCCTCTTCTCGCCCCGCCCCCATCCCCCCCCCAAACACACTCACCCGCAGTGACGCCACCCGACCTACAGCACCTTATATTGACCGAGAGAGAGAGAGAGAGAGAGAGAGAGAGAGAGAGAGAGAGAGAGAGAGAGAGAGAGAGAGATAGATAGATAGATAGATAGATAGATAGATAGATAGATAGATAGATAGATAGATAGATAGATAGATAGATAGATAGATAGATAGATAGATAGATAGATAGATAGATAGATAGATAGATAGATAGATAGATAGCTAGCTAGCCCTGGGCTAGATTATTATTATTAGTAGTAGTAGTAGTAGTAGTAGCAGTAGTAGCATTATCCATTCCATAGAAATACATAGGCCTATTATCATTATTAGGCTATTGTTATAATTGGCAGTAGCACCACATTTCTAATCTGCTTTCGGGCATTATTATAATTATAATTATTATAATTATTATGGCCTATTATCATTACTAAGCTGTTGGCAGTAGTACAAGACTTATGTTCTTTCAGGCATTATTATTATTATTAGGCCTATTATTATTATTATTATTATTATTGCTGTTGTTGGTTGTTGATATTATTATTATTATTATTATTAGTGTTTTTATTAGGTATTTTATTAGGCTTATCATTAGCTGGCTATTGATATCATTGGGAATTGGGACCAGGCGTGAATTTAGGTTTTACTTTTTACTGTGCCTTTGTGATCTGCATTTGCGTTAATGCGAGACCTGAGCCTGCTTTGCCTTACAAAGATCCTCGATTCTTGGCGAAATGTTTGACAAGCACAGTCTCAAGTCATCCTCAATTTGCGCACGATTGCGATATTTCGTTTTGAGCGCAGTCATTTTTGAAAATCCTGCCTCACACAAGTAGGTCGATGCGAATGGGATGAGCAGTTTCAAGGCTACGTCACACAGTTGCGGGTACTCCTGCATCAATGCTGCCCAGAATGTCGAAAGAGGGCATGAGGTGAAGACTGCCTTAAGTCTACTGTCACTCTTCAGCTCAATAAGCTGTTCCTGCATGTCAACTGGAAGTTCGTCAGCAGTACACACAAATGGATCTCGAACCCACGCAAAAGAGCGATAATCCTCTGCAGGGGCGATTCTAGCATCTGATCTTTGGGGGTGCTTAGCCCCCAGAGCTGACAGAGGCACCTGGCTTGAACGACAGTGTTTCCACGTTTATTCCGCATTTAGACTAGACTTAACTAGACAAGAAGACTAGACTTATGCAATGTTTTAACAGAAGCTGACCCAATAAACTATGATATCTACACATTTACGACCACTGACACAAATATTTACGTTATATTTTTAACTAAACAAGACCTACTACTGCATTTGTAATGTTGGAGCTATTCATTTTGAACAGTGGTAATTGTTAATTAATGTGTTATTGTGTATTGTGTAATAATAGTGTGTATTATTATGATTTTACAATAGTTTACATTAGTTTATATTTTTTGTTATATTTGTTATATTTTGGTCGTGTTCTTTTGATAGTCATTTGTTTAATTGTTTGCTTCATGCATGTACGTTTCAGTGTCTGTTTTGATTAATTTGCTAATTATGATGATGTTATTTATGATAAATATATAAATATAAATATATAAATATATAAATGATAAGCAAACGTAAACGCTATGTTACATTAAATAAAATTGACTAACACACGGTGGTCTAGCACCGTAGCACTTGTACAGCTCTGCACAAAAGTATCTCGATATGGATGATAAATGTCGTTTTTATCATTCTGTTCATAGACCAGGGAACATCAATATTGCATTATGCATATTATTGTGTTGTGTTTAACAACTGTAACTCCAGTCCGTACCTTCACATCTCGCTATGCCAGTAATACTCAGGTGCTATTCGAGTTCCTCATCGGCGTGGAATCCAGTTAAAAAAAACACCATGTCGTAGCAAGCACTCGCGCAGACAGGCAACCCAATCAGAGGGGACGCAAGGAGGAGAGGGATTTTACTGCTCATAGAACTATCACGTAACAGGTGAATTCAAGAACACACACACGGCCGCGCACACATTCATTGCGCAGTGCGCAAGGGCACTTATTTCTGAAAATTACGTCCAAAAGCAGTGTTTTTGAGGGTGCTGATCTAGGGGGTGCTGAGCTCGTTTTTGGGGGTGCTTGAGCACCCCCAAAAATAGGCTAAACACGCCCCTGATCCTCTGTGAAGTATGCCGCAAACTGTTTTCTCATTACCGACAGGTGCTCTGACGCTGCTTGAAAGACAGATGAGAAATCGTGGGAAGTGCCTGCATTACTGATAAAGTCTGCAAGGCTTGGGAACATATCACAGTTCCCCCGACTGATGCGGCCACACACACAAGATTTTATGATAGATTGTTGATAGATTTTATAATAGTATTGATTTGTATGTAATAGTCCAATGTCCTGCATTTTGACATGGGTAAATGTGTTGCATCTGCTTAGCTACTATAGCCTGTTAGCCCCAGATTTTTTTTTTCCTCCATACATGAAGCCTACTCGCGACCCCCCTGGAGTACCTCCGCGCCCCACCAGGGGGGCGCGCCCCCCCGGTTGAGAACCACTGATGTAATACATCAAAACCACTCCCAGAGATATCACCTAGGCCTGTATTTTACAGATGTGAATAAGTTGAACCAATTTGTAACCAACCTAATATGTCACTGTCAGTCTTTCTTTCTTATAATGTAAAACCCAAGCTAAAATCAACTTTGATCATGTACAATTCTATATTATTGCCACAAGCCACAGAAATGTATGCTAAAATCCACAAAACAGCAAAACAATAGCCATCCTAAATATTATTTAAGAACTTTGATAGTTTTAGCTGATATTTAGAGAGTTTTTCAAAGGGTTATGGTGGTTAAATTGCTGATTTTCTAAACATATGCCATGTCTATTTCAGACCCGTCACATCCATAACGGAATTTCGTCACATCCATAATGCTGACTTTTCCTTCCGAAACTCTGCATGAAATACAAAATATTTTAAACAAAGATTTTTTAATATTCACCTTGGACCCCTCTATCAAATGGATATCTCCATTTCGACATTAGGCTTACGATTTCACAGAGTTTGATAAAAATGTACAGTCACCCAAGAAACGTGATACTTTTTCTGTCACATCCATAACGCATCTTTTATTGGCATTTTCTGGCATGCCCTAGATGTACTATGGGAATTGTTCTTGTTCTATCACTTCTCCAGTATGGTACAGCCTTAAAATATGCAACACCTGTTTAAATACTGGGAGACAATAAAACATGCACTGGGTCATTTGTTGCCATTTTGAGTTCAAGTGTCACGTCCATAACGCTGGAATTGCTCAAATCTGACACAATATAATCAATGAAAGAAGTGTTATTTACCAGCTGGGAGGTCTGCAGTGTTTCCCACACATTGACGAGACTATGGCGCCCCGCCATAGTCTAATTTGAGCCGCCATAGTCTCAGTCCGCGCCCGCCCGCCCGCACGCACGGCGACACTGACGCACCCGGCCTGACATTGCATGCGTTGCCTATCTGAGACAGCGTGAGGAGACAACTCTGATAAGCTACATCCTGTCTGCATCTACACGTTAAGGTAAGTTTATACAACTTTATGTAGCCTTGGACACGATTGAGAAGGTGACATTTAGGCTACGCTATTGTGCTTTATAGGCGTATGGAGAGCGCATTGATGGATGACGTTAAGTGTATTGTTTCAGTAAAATTACTTTGTCCATTTCGTACTGGCAAACCTACCTTTTCTGTAAAGCAACAGTAGGCTATTTTGAGGCAATATTAGTTAGCCCTGCGTAGTTATCTAAATCGTCAAATTAACTTTATCATCCTACCAGGATCAGGTCGTTTCCAAATTCACCGGCGAAGTGCTTCCCGCTTAACATTGTATGTGCGTAGTCTATCCAAGTGATGGAGACGTGACGTGACAGCAGTGATAAACTAATCTAGGTCTGCATGCACATGTTAAAAGGGAAAAGTAGTCTATTCTAACAGACAGCGAACTTCGATGCCACTTTTGAGAATTAGTGCTAGTAGCCTTAACGTGATTTGTTACTGGTGAGACGGAAGACGTTAAATTATTTTTAGCCTTTTCTAATAGGCTACCTTCTAAAGGTGAAGCTATTAGGCCACATAATTAAGGGAATGTAATGTTAGTTACCTACTTAATTAAATTAACTTCTTGACTCGAATTTGATCGTTTTTGATTGATGTGATGCGAATCTCAATTGGTGATCGTTGTTGATTCACCAGTGATGTGAATTTCAATTTACATTTACCCAGTGTTTTTATGCTCAAATCCCACCTAAGTTCAATCTCACTTTCACTTAATCAAATATTTCAGAGTGAGCTCTACAATCACATGACTCATTGTAGTAACAAGTTGTTTGCCATTTTAGGTGAAAACAGACCTTCGGAACAGACTGCAAGGAGAGCACCTGGCCGCCGGCTTGAGGATTTCCATTAACGGGCCACAACCAGAAGATATAAATTATGAAAGGCCACTCGAACTCTGTCAAAGCCAAGAAAAATCAAATGCACAAGTGCAGGGTGTGGTCTTTGTAAATAGGGCAGGCATTTGTGAGGGTCACTTTTGACATACAGCAGAGCTAGAAGTCCTTGTTTTGTAGGACTTTTTGTAGGAGTTCAGGGTGTGAAGTATTCTAGGATTTTTGGTTTGGTTGCTATCTGTAATATGTTCTTCTTGTAGGACTGCCCTCTGTAGCAACATGCTAAAATAAAATGCAAGGTGCATAACCAATACCAACGAATTTGTTCGTTAGTCTTAGTTTAGTAGTATTAGTAGGCTAAACAACCCCCGCGCACCCCTGCAATTCAACCGGACACGTGCGCCACGCACTAAACAACCCCCCGTGCACCCCTGCAATTCAACTGGACACGCGCGTCATGCACGCCACGCCCCCCCCATGGGCTGCCCCCATAGTCTCCAAAATTTCTGTGGGAAACACTGGGTCCATATGGTGAAATACCGTGACCGAGGTCACGGTATTTCACCATATGGACCGACCTTAAGCTGGTAAATAATATATTTATTTTTTTCTTTACCAAATTCTAACAGAAAACGAGAGCGCCCGATAGGGAAAACTGAGCCGAGCCGCCATTTTGAATCCTCATTCACAGCTGTAATGCAAATTGCTTCCTCTTCGGTATAGCCTAGGTCACAACCGGACGTACGATTTTTTGGCCGTGCAATTTTTGGCGTTTCCCAAATCACTGCGTTTTTTTTGTTCGTGGAGAAAGACGCACGTTGGCCGTAAGTTTGTCTTGCAACCTGAAAAAAACGTAAGCGCCCGTAGAGTTTGTTTGACATGACAAAGAACCTCTGCGGCCGGTCTGCAGCCAGTCTACGGCTCGAAAATCAGCACGTCACACGCGCACCCTCCATGCGTTTCACACGCGCTCTCCGTGCGTTTCTTGCACGTAGACCGACCATAGGAGCACGTACGGCCGGTTGCGACCTAGGCTTATACAAGTGCACTTCCATGGCAGGAAGAAAAAAAAACAAACTACATTTTGCAGTCTATGTAGTCCCCTATTTATACAAAATTGAGTCATTCGGGATTCAGCCATGTTTTCGCTCGCCATTAGCAACAGTTAGAGGTTTTTAGCTTTCTCCTGCAATGTTTTCTTTTATTTCTTCTCCCTCAGGGTAGTAAAACTCGCTTTCGCCGTGAAGACTGTCATTATCGCTATCCATGCTGTAAAATCAATGCTATTCTCCTGAGAAATGAGAAAATAAATGTTGACAAAAATTGCTACTATGTTTGTTGCTGCTGTGAACGAGCGAGTCGCCAGAGGTCCGTAACCGGGGTCCGTACCGTAGGATACAGACCCGCTCACCAGCCAATCAGAGCGCAGGATTTGATGGAAACCGGACCACGAAAAAAATAACGTTAATTATTTGTGCTGCTTTTGTGCTGTAGTCATCCTGTTTGCACAGATTTTATGACTGGGGCATTTGGGCAAAAACATCTAATTCTATCTTGAAAAACATGCGCTCTGTGTTACGAACTGTCGTTTATGTCTAAAATGTAATACATTTCTCACAAAGTAACCACATGATGATGAAAAAAAAGACAAGATGTAGATTATATTATAAAAGCTGATGATAAAATGAAAATACTTTAGCTATGTACCTCCTCTTTGGCCGCTTCTTCTCAGATTTCTGCTGTTCTGCTATCACTAATCATGAGCCATCACAGCACACAACACCTGGGTGTAGAGGCTACAAGGGGCATAGAACACCCTGACCGTGACAATGTGACGGTGATACGAACGCAGTTGCAGGTTAGACACAGAGCGAGCGAGGAAGAAGAGGGGCGACACACCAAAAACAAACTACTGCGAGAAGACCAGGATGAACCTGGTAAAGCTTTCTTCTTCCCTGTTAATGCGAGGATGTTAATTAGACTGCAAGTCTGACTGCTAGCCTGTAACATCCAAACTGTCAGTTCGTTTAAGTTTATTGTACAGATAAAGTCTCTAATATTTACACACTCACATCTTCCATGGATTTTAAAACTAGGGAAGAATCATATGACCGTCACCAACCATATCCAGTAAAGAAGAATGCAATCCTGTTCCGTATAAAACAGTAATATGGACTTAATGAGGTGCTAAACAAAATAGCTGCCAACTATTTGCCATCAAGCACTGACATTTTTGAGCGCATGCGTTATAATAAATAACTGCAATAATGGAGTCACACATTTTCATGCAGGCAGAATCTGACCATTAGTCTAAATAAATATTATTCAAATTGACGTCAGTATTTGTTGCCAATACGCAACCATACTTAGATCACCATTTATCCCATTTCAGACCATTTATAAAAGGTTAAGTAGCGGTGAGGTAGACACAACTTGCTCTCCTCTTTAAACAGCTCTAAAATGGTTAGTAATAAATTCACAGCTTTGCTTCTAGTAGAGCCAGATTTTTTTAATACTATAATAAGTATAAACAACAGTTATCCCAAGAAATCAAGTCATGTATGAGCTGATAGCTGACGAGGCGCGTAGCGCCAAGTGGGCTATAAGCCACGTATGACGAGATTGAATCGAATAACTGTTTTATTCTGTCCACATTCACTGGATTTTGAGAAACAGACCATTTTTATTTTTTACAAACTTGATAAATAAAAACTTCGCACAAAACATCCGACAAAATCATTTCCGCTTACAATGTACTGTAAACAAACCAGTGAATTGACAGTAGCCAGGCTTTCGTCTAAACCGGGGAACAGGGGCGCTGCGCCCTCTTACCGAAATGCCGATTGAACCCTAAGTCACACTTAGGCCGGGCACTTATACCGTATGCTACTGCACAACATGCAATCTTTCTCAAAACGATCTTTTCTCTGTGAAAACATCCCAGCAACACTACGTGACAATGTGTCTGATCATCAAATACGTTATAATTACTCCAAAAATATTCCAATCATAGTAGATACACCGCCAGACGGTGCAAAAACAATCCGAATTGGCGTTTTCCAGACTGAGGCACCATGTTGTTTACTTGTCACGGCTGCTCTCGCAAGATTTGACATGGGTTACATACAAGGTCAGCTGACTTGTAGAGCGAGTTTTCTCGAGACTGAATGACCTTTCACCCACCGGCGCGGGAGCTTTTGACAGAAGTAGTTCGCAAGTTGTTTTTGTTGACACTTGGGCATTTAAAGATGTCATCCCGTGGCACGAAACGGAAAAAAGCCAAAGACTGTCCGGGGCAGAAGAAGATTACTTCTTTCTTTTTCAATGTTGACAAACAATTTGTTACAATTTCCCTCTCAGATAGCCTCAGAATGTCCCATTGTAGCCTCAATTTTTCAAAGGCTTCGCACAGCAGGGGGGACAACTGGCACCATCATCCCCCCCCCCCCCCCGATCGCTTCGCTCCCTCGCCATGGTGAGCGCCCTCATACTAAATTTTTCTAGAAAAAACCCTGGTAGCAATTTGTGAAAAATGCCATAATAATACAGGGTTAGTCAAAATTATGTTAACACTAATGGATTATTTTTCTCCTGCAGATAGACGTATGCCATGGGTGACTGATTAAATGGTACTGCTGCTCGCTGGGTTTTGCGTGTTAAACACGATGGCGAACAGGTTGAGGCTGTCCTGTAAATCATCTTGCACGCATGATGTATGTTTTGTGAATAAATGGTTTCTACCATTTAAGTGTTAACATCATTTTGACTAACCCTGTAATTTTTGAAAAAAAAAAAAAAAAAGATATGCGCTTACCATCAAATACTTTTATTCCATATTTTGTTTGCTGCATTTTTGGAGGTTTTGTTTTCAAGTAGAGTTTTTATTTAGTTGTTGATTGGTTCAGTAACACGGTCCACCATTTTCTTCATCTTCTTTAGGGTTTTTTTTTGGCAGTTGGCAAACCAACTTAAAGGTGCGTTACTGCCACCGACTGGGCTGGAGTGTGGAACAGGAGACATGGGGGGGGAGGGGGGAACTACAATCTTTTAGCTATTTCTGTTTCTTTTAAATACTTGATAAAGTGATATATCTGACTCGATGTACTCCGCCATTTTGTTTTTCTCTACTCACGCTATATGAGAGGATTTCCTAGTAGTACAGTAACCAATCAGAGCACACGATTGCTCATATCCAGTGAATGTGGATAGAATAATTAGAATTTCAACGAGGCTATATTATGTTCGTAAGGCCTATATGAATTCAGTTTGCATGAGACAGAGAGAGAGAGAGAGAGAGAGAGAGAGAGAGAGAGAGAGAGAGCGCATTATTGATGCAGGTGTGAAAAGAACTGTAAATAAATAAATAAATTTTTTTTTATCCTAATCGGTATTTATTTCTAATGTCTATCATCTCATCTCATCATCTCTAGCCGCTTTATCCTTCTACAGGGTCGCAGGCAAGCTGGAGCCTATCCCAGCTGACTACGGGCGAAAGGTGGGGTACACCCTGGACAAGTCGCCAGGTCATCACAGGGCTGACACATAGACACAGACAACCATTCACACTCACATTCACACCTACGGTCAATTTAGAGTCACCAGTTAACCTAACCTGCATGTCTTTGGACTGTGGGGGAAACCGGAGCACCCGGAGGAAACCCACGCGGACACGGGGAGAACATGCAAACTCCACACAGAAAGGCCCTCGCCGGCCCCGGGGCTCGAACCCAGGACCTTCTTGCTGTGAGGCGACAGCGCTAACCACTACACCACCGTGCCGCCAATGTCTATCATATACATCATATTTGTATATATCATATTGTATTTGTGCAGTAAAGACCAAGTGTGATTTATTGGCCTTCCACTGTTCATTAAGATTATTAACTGCCATGCTTAGACAATGGAATATGCTCACATTCAAAAAGAGACAAGTCAAAACTGAAATGGACATACAGGGGTTTTTTTCATATATAAAAAATAACTTTCACTCAGCACCTCCTAACTGAACAAACTTTTAAAAACTGACTCTCTTAATATTTTTCAGTCCAGTTCAAATTAGGGGTGTGCAAAAATATCGATACGGCGATATATCGCGATACTTTGTCTTCTGATTCAATATCGATATTTTTTCAAATAATAAATCATGTTTCAGACGGGTTGTAAATCCAGTACGACTTCCGCACCTCCGCTCCGCCAGGTGTCGCTGTGCCGCTCCCTCACTGCAAGGCACTCTTCGTCTTCTCTTTTTTCCCTGGCGGTTGCAGTGAGGAAAAAAAACAAGCAAGCATGGCTGTTAACGTAAACCTAGAGACGCCGCCGAACTTTAAGGCAGATGTTTGGAGGCACTTTGGATTCCAAAGGAAAGGAGAAAAAAACCGTGAGCCGGTGTTCTGTAAAGTTATCCTACCTCTTGGATTTGTCCTACCAAGCCTACTGCGCATGCGCGAAATCCAGGAGGGTAGGAAAATTCAACAGTAGTTTTGTCCTACTGATCAGCTGGACTGATAGAAAATCGGTGAGTATTTCACGCATTTGCCGATTTTTATGTTTTGTGCGTATTGGTCGAGTCTTTGGCCGAGTCAAATAATTTGTAATGCCTTGTTTTGAATAATAAACCGGTCTGTATGAGAACTTGCTAATCCATGTGTTCTGCGCATGCGCAGTAGGCTTCGAGCATGCGCAGTAGGAGACTAAGATGCCCACTGCACTTTTCAATGTGTTTCAGACAGTGTGTTGTTCCTGCAAAATAAGCACAAGTTAAATGTTCTCAGGTATATGTTCTCAAGTTTACAAAGAACAAATTGATATTAGTGTTAGCACTGAAATGTATGTGCAGTCTGCAGTGCAAGTTTTAAGTTTTCATAAAACAATTTGATTCTGCTTGTTAAGCAGCACTGATGTGTCCATGCTTACAGAAAAGTTGAGAATACTAGCACAGAAATGGGAATTTTCTGTATGTTGTAGTGAAGCAACTCTTGGTTTTGCCAGCAGTGGAATAGAGACAAATATATGTCTGGCAAGAGTGTGTAGTTATGTATGTGAAATGTAATTTTACAGTGGTCAATAAATTCTGATTTTCTTCAGTGACACAGATATCATGATGTGGTTGAAATTTCTTGCAATATATCGATTATTGCAGAATCGCTGTACCGTGATATTATCGTTATCGTGGGCAAAATATCGCCATAGTATCGTATCGTGAGGTATCTGGTGATACCCAGCCCTAGTTCAAATGTTTGTTTTCCTTTCTCCATAAAGCTCATTTGTGTTTTCACTGGATAAACTGGAAAAGTCTTTAAGTCTGTGACCATAGAAGTGCACAAAAAATATCAGAGCCTCCATATCGCACAACTGGAGCTGAGACTAAGGCTACATCCACACGACAACGGCAACGAGATTTTTTTTTTTTTTAAATATCGCGTCCACTTGGGCAACGGATCAGTAAAATTTTAGGTACATATGGCAACGCAACGCTTGCTGAAAACGATGCAATACACATGCCACACCTCTACGTGCGCTGTAAGACGGTTCCATCGGAGACACCAGAACAATAGAAGAAGTAGACGCATGCGCATAAACCCTTTCTTCTGTAGCATCAGCCACATAAAGTTTTGATTATTAATCAGTAGCGTAAAACGAAAGACGCAGAAAGAGGAATGAATGGGGGTAGATGGAAGCCGGTACGCCAACATTCTGATATCCTCCAGAATTCTTTAATGGTCCGGAATAAATTGAATGCTACATGTTGATGGATTACTTTGTTCTTCTATGCCCTTTCTGAGGAATGTATTGTCGGACTTAAACCAACATCTGAAGAGGTGAGATCGCTCCTTTTTTTTTTTTTCCTATTTTTGCTGGCGGGATTGTTTTTGTTTTTGGAAAGTGCACGGGCGGTGCGCGGTTTGGTACTGCTTCCGCAGTGTTTGGACTAAAGACTCTGCCCTAAGGGCTATTCTCTCACTCTCTCTCACTCTTTGCACCATTACACAATAAATATTCACAGTGAAAATATTTTGTAAGCGCGTTTCATGAACCAAGTTATAGGATTTGTTGACAACTCGCATCGAGTTCGTTACACTTCGACCCGGCGTGAAACACTGACAGTCATGTGGTTGTGACGTCATCGTAAACAAATCCGTTCTACTCATCCAGACGACTTTGCAACGGGGCCGTTGCCAGATTTTTCCACTCTGGAACCCGTTCTCAAAAGATTTCGTTTTGGGGCACCTAAAACGCCGGTGCTGTGTGGATGCCAGGCCGAAACGATAAACAATTTTATCAGATTCACCTGAATCCGTTGCCGTGTGGACAGGGCATAAGAGGCAGTCTGTGCCGTGTTCAAGCAAGAGAAGAATATAAACACATTTAACACAATCAGTAACTTCCAACAACGGTAGTAGTAATGTGGCTGGTCTGTTCTGCTCTTCTCATAGCTACAGGCATTTATTACATTCCTAAGTACGCATTAGAGTTAATCATAGCTTGAACACTAAACTGAACACGGGAAAAAGAAAGTACACCCTCCTTCAATTCTGTTATTTATTTATCAGGGTCTAAATAACAACTGTGTGGTCCTCTCCAACTTCAAAAACAACCAAATAATATTAGGTGATGACAAAAAAACAAAAAAAAACCAAACACAACAGATTTCAGTATGTAGTAATCTTTTTCTTAAAAAAGTAAACCAACATTCAGAAACCAGGTGGGAAAATAAGTACGCCCTTTAATTCAGTAACATGTAGAACCACCTTTAGCAACAATAACTTGAAGTAAGTGTTTTCTGCAGGAGTTTATCAGTCTTTCACACTGTTTTGGAGAAACTCTGGCCCGCTCTTCTTTATAACATTGCTCAAGTTCATTGATGTTTGAGGGCATTTGTTTATGCCCAGCTGTCTTACAGGGCATATCCTGGACCAATTTCGTTTGGTTTTTTTTAATATGAAAGTATGTCCCTTTACACACTCATCCAGAAGGGTAATTTTGCACGAGGCCATCGGTCTACAGCAAAAAATAAATAAATAAATAAAACGCGTCTGGAAAAATCCCAAGGGAGTCTGGAGCCAGATTCGTGACGTCACCTGCGGAAGCGCCAGCAGGCTGCGAGAGCTTGCACGGTTTCAGTGCACAGCCTGTGTAGACCAAGTTTAGCAGCTAGCGATTTTGCATTGAACTATGGAATTGTCACCTGAGCGCAATGTTACTTCACCTTTGGATGAAGAATATAATGGGATGTCAGAATTATTTCTTACCCTGGCAACAGTCAACTTGTGAATTGCTGATTTTCTTGTTTTTTTTCTCGGCTCTGCTTGGTCCTCGGTTTCGAGGGCCTCAGTGGATGCGGCACTTCGCCTTCTGTCAGGAGAGACGGACACGGCTGGCTCCTTTGGTGACGCTGACACAGATGGAGACAGTGTTGCTTTGGGCATTCTGACAGATGGAACTGCATCTTTTTTCAGATCAAGTTGCATCGTGAAGCCCATTTCACACTGCAAATAGTTCTCAAAGTCGTCAGGCCTTGTGAAGTGAGCACCGCAAATAATGCTGCAGTCTGTAGCTGGTAGCCAATTTTTCCGGGTGCCTCGCACGAAGCGCTCCCATTTCTCTCTCATTGTCTGGTCTTTTGGTGTCGCTACACCCTCCTACCATACATCTGTTAACCATTTTAATAATTACGTGATGAAGAAATTTGCAGAAAACCACCAGGTCGTTTTCTCATAAACAAACCAGCGCTGACGTAGGATTTAGAAGGAGGCGTCCCGCAGATGACGTCACGAAAATCAATGTTTGCCGGGAAATCCAAATGCCAAGTTTTTTCAGAGGCGGACCAATTCGCCTCAAATGGCTTGATTTCAACTGAATTTTTCTGGTATTGCGCAAGGTAAAAAAATTGCACAAAATGCAAAATGTGGCAGATATTTGACCAAAGTTTAATATAAAATAGGAGAATTACATTGATCTTGCTCCTGAATTTACCCGTGATATGCACTTTAAGATCCCACCACAGCATCTCAGTGGGGTTGAACTCTGGACTTTGACTTGGCCACTCCAACACCTTGATTATTTTCTTCTTTAGACATTCAGATGTTGATTTGTTGGTGTATTGAGGAACACTGTCCTGTTGCATGTCCCTATTTCAACCCAGCTTAATCTGCTGGACAGCTGGCCTCAAATTTGTCTCAAGAATATTCTAATATAAAGAGGAGTTCAGCACTGTCTCAGTGACTGCAAGTTTCCTCAGGTCCGTTTGTCTACGAAACAAACACAGATCATCCTCCCTCCTCCACTACCATGCTTGACAATTGATACGAGGTGTTTGTGGCGATACGCTGTGCTTGGTGTCCACCAAACACGGCGATGTGCATGATGACCAAACATCTCCACCTTGGTCTGATCAGTCCAAAGGAAATTGTTCCATAACTTTTGTGGTTTGTTTAGATGCAATTTTGCAAAACTAAGTTGTGCTCCATTTTTTTTTTTGGAGAGAGGGGACTTTTTCCCAGCCACCCTTCCCAGCCATACTTTTTAAAGTCTTTTTCTGATTGTGCTGTCATGAACATAAAAATGTAATGTGCTTGCTCTTGGTCATTTCTTTATATCTCTGAGCATTTAAACAGTCTGACCTTGGACTGAATTTGCTGAGACACCCACTCCTGAGAAGACTGGCAACTGTCTTGAAGGCTCTCCATTTGTAAAGAATCCTTTTCACCACAGAACGGTGAATTTCAAATTATTTGGAGATGGCCTTATAACCCTTACCATATGGATGAGCAGGAACAATTTCTTCCCTAAGGTCATGGCTAAAGTACTTGCTTCTTGGCATGATGTAGACACACATCTGAGCACTCCAGAACACCAAACTACCAAAAGACTTCCTGATGATTAACTTGTCTTGTGCATTTATTTAGTAACATCTGGCTGCTAATTACTCTCTTAATCACTGTGCGAGTAGGACGGGTATCCTTATTTTTTTCCCCCATCTGATTTCTGAACGTTGGTTTACTTTCGAGAAGAAAAAAAAAAAACCTACATATTGAAATCCATTGTGGGTTTTTGTTGTCGTCGTCATCACCTGAGGTTATTTGTTTATAGAAATTGAGTATACAGATTTACATTTCTATAATATGTACACGTTTGGGTTTTTTTTTTGTTTTTACACACAGACAGACGAACTTCAAACTAGCATCCTCCTGTTAATGTGGGAATTAATTATAGCATATTTTGGGATGCTTTCTGGATGATAATTATATCAGAAGCATGGCAGCAACATCTCTGCAGCACATTCATTTTCACAAAGCTCATGAAAAAAATGCCTCAAGAGTGTGATTTTTGTGTATTATGGTTCCAGAGTCGAACATGATGCTTCTAACCAACTTGAAGGAAAGCAGATATTCCTATAGAGGGATTTCACTGACGTCACCCGAAACCGGAAGTAAACAGACCCTGTGCCATTTTGGAAGACCAACAAACTCGTGATTAGGGGGAAATAACGGCAGCGGTATGTGAACCCACGAGAATAAAGTGGAGTGGCAAACGACTTAAACAAATCTGAGCTGTTTTATTTATGATTTATTGGCCCAACAGTAGACTTGAAAGAAACCTGTGTGAGACTTGGCAAAAAACTGTGGATATAATGGATAAGTCTGTGCATGATCTGCGGACACTTTGAGGTAAGCAAACGCAAGAAATTCAGATTTAAAACATGCTAAATTGGCCCCAAGTTGATAACTGTATGAGGAGCAAGCCTCCCAGACTTCTACAATTTAATAATAATAATAATAATAATAATAATCTCATCTCATTATCTGTAGCCGCTTTATCCTTCTACAGGGTCGCAGGCAAGCTGGAGCCTATCCCAGCTGACTATGGGCGAAAGGCGGGGTACACCCTGGACAAGTCGCCAGGTCATCACAGGGCTGACACATAGACACAGACAACCATTCACACTCACATTCACACCTACGGTCAGTTTAGAGTCACCAGTTAACCTAACCTGCATGTCTTTGGACTGTGGGGGAAACCGGAGCACCCGGAGGAAACCCACGCGGACACGGGGAGAACATGCAAACTCCACACAGAAAGGCCCTCGCCGGCCCCGGGGCTCGAACCCAGGACCTTCTTGCTGTGAGGCGACAGCGCTAACCACTACACCACCGTGCCGCCAATAATAATAATAATAATAATAATAATAATAATTTAGGATGGTTTGGGGCTTGCTCTCCCTCCTATTATATAAATAAAGCATAGTTGTTGTGTAGGCATAGATCATAAATACATATGTATAATGGATAAATTAACCTAAATTATGGATACCTTAATAGTAACAAAAAGTATTAATTTTTCAACTGAAAAGATACATTATTAAAAGATATCAACAAGATTACCTTGGCCATAACTATGTGTAGGTTATTCTTAACAACAGCTGTAATATCACGAACCAAGCCACTAACAACATAATTGTAAGCCTGTAGCCCTTTGTAGGCCTTCAAGTCATCAGCAGTGTAGGCACTGGGTGTAAACAACAAATAGTTTACAATGTCTGGGTAGCAAACAGATGGCAGAATTGGTGTCAGGTCCTCCTTATGTTTCCATTCTCCCTTACCCCGAGTCTTATCATATGGGTCAAACCCATCAATCACAGCCAGTTTCTCCACATACCGTGCCCTTTCTGCAGCTGGTAATGTACTCACATAACCCGAATTATCATCCATCGTGTCACTTTACTCTCGCTCGTACTTTGTTTTATATTGTGAGTGCATGTACTTGGTCTTCCAATATGGCGCCTAACAAAATCTCGCGGCGCGGTGACGTCATGCGGTAGCCCTCTATATGGGCTGTTTCACAATTATGGTTGTCTTTCTGAATAACACCAACTAACTCCTGCAACTAGGTGCAGTATACGCATATGTTGGAGTTTCTTATACTTTAGTTTACAGGGACACGCCAGCCCTAGCTACAGCAGTAATGTCTCTTATAAGTTTTTATAAATAAGTTTGTCAGAGTCAAATGCAGATTGAGTTTTGACCTTGTGGTCATTTCATTTAATTCTACTTTTAATATTACACTTAGATTTTACTGGTTAAATTCAGAATTGCACTTTTTTAGCACTAACTAGGTTTTACTTTGAGACCTATACTTTCATTCACAATAGAAAGATAAGTGGAAGTTGCTTTTTTTTTTGTAAATTAAGTGCCTACGATAGTATCCTTTGTCCAGCAAAAATGTCCTCTCCAGAAAACACTCACCATATGATGAGGTTGTAAATGATTTTTGAAGAAAATATTTGTCTCTTTTGAAGCTGAATACTCTGTTGCTGCACAGTAAAACCAGGACTTGAAACAGATGCAAAACATTTGCAGCAGAGCTTCACATGTGGTTGAAATGCGAGTCCGTCAAAGAGTATCCTCTCCAGAAAACCACACGGATCATCACCACTTCAGTTGTTATTACAGTCACCACCATGTACAAACATTGCTCCACAGTACTTGAAATTTTTTACTTAAAATGACGTACATTTCCTGACTCTTATGGACTATAAGAAAGTGGGTCAGTTTTAGAAATGCACTGTATGCCATCATCTCACCACAAGTAACATACCCAGTGTATGACCTGTAGCTCTGAAATTCTGTGCAGTTAATTTCCATCTCAAAAGGTAAGTTTTGACAGCAGAGAAATGCAAAAAACCTGAGGTTTGACTTTTGGGCTACTGTGGACCCGAAAAGTACACCCTGATTGTGAAACAGCCCACGTAAACTAACATTTTGGCTGAACAAAACTTCTTTTAAACCATTATGAAGAGGAATAAAAACAAGCCTAATTTTAATCTCAGTCTTTTCTGAGATCAAACATTCAAGGTCATTCACGTTCTCCATAAAAACTACTAACCTCAAAAACACTGGGTCTGGGAGTATATTAAAGCCTATTTGGCTTGAAATAGGGCCATCCTTAAAAAAAATCCGTTTCCTGTCCACCGGGTGAGCAAAAAAATTCAGTCAGAAGGGAGGGATTTTTTTTATGGATGGATAAGAAATCGCAATGCTGTGTTTGCTTTTTCTTTCAGTACTTTTTTATTACAAAAGCAGACATTTAATAATATGACAGTTTAATCAACTGAAACTTGTACAAAAACTTTAAGTTAGCATTTTAAATGCTGACTGCAACATTTGAAAAACTTTTACAAAGGTACTTAAAATGTCCGACACACGAACTTTTTGTAGTTCTAAATCGAGCGTTAGGCCTAGTTCGGATGAAATTACACTATTAAAATGATCACTGAATGATTTGTTTTTCTGAATCTTTACTCCTTTGTTGTTCGCTAGAATACCATTTTGCGATTTCACACTTAAGCAAATGTTTGAAAACTCCGGATCTCCTTCCTTCCTGGTGGCTGCCATTTTTTTGTGCCGCATGGCGCATGCGCAGAGCTGATTCAGTTCAGAGTGCGCGCGCACTCGGCGGAGGCAGTAGTGTGTCAGAGGGAACAGAAGCAGAGATAACGCTTATTTTGTCTCTGGTAAACCAGTCTTCTCTCGTTCAATTACGTGCTGGCATCAAAAGACACCGTTGGTTGTAAATGAAACCAAACTGAGTGGTTGGAGTGTATTTTCATACACAAATGGAGAAATGTTCGCTGAGTGTTTAATTGTGTAGCCCCACTGCAGACCGTTGTCGTTGTTAATTCATAGCATGCTCAGCTGCGTGAATGTGTCATGCACCGAAAATAAGAGATTTACAAGCCAGGAACGCCTCATGATGCAATACGCAAGAAAAGAAAGAAGATTTACTGCCATTTTACTTTGTATTTGAGTAAAGTGAATAAATAAATGGTCTGTGGAAAATACATTTAATCCTGGGAACTGCGTGCACAGGAGTTTATTTTGTGTTTACCCCCCCCGGCTGGCTACTTATTTGTCATGGCTGGCTAGTATGAGCCTTATGGCCCTTTTCCACTACCCTTTTTCAGCTCACTTCAGCCCGACACGGCTCGCGTTTCGACTACCTCAGAACAGCACGACTCAGCTCGCTTCAGCCCTGCTTAGCCCCCAAAACTCATACGGTTTTGGAGTGGGGCTGAAGTGAGTCCAACCGAGCCGAGTGGGGCTGGGGGCATGAGCAGACACTCCCCTGTGCACTGATTGGTGAGGAGGAGTGTCCTCACACGCCCACACACGCCCTGCGAGCACGCTGGGATCTGTAAACACCGTAAACCCGGAAGAAGAAGAATTACGAGAATTTCTGAAGCCTTATGCGCCTCGCCTCATCTATACGCTCTTGCCAGTATCTGTTGGCGTTGTCGGTGACAACAAGCCACAGCACCAAGATCAGCAACACTAACGACTCCATGTTTATTGTTTACTATCCGGGTTGTGAGACTACCACTTAAAAGGTCACTGATGTCACTGTTTGCGCCGCCTAACGACATCACGTGACGTCCACCCACTTTCACTAACTCCACCCAATGTGTCCACCCACTTCCAGCCAGCACGGTTCAGCGCAGTTGTAGTCGAAATGCAACTCCAACAGCCCCGCTCAGCTCGACTCAGCCCAACTCAGCACGGCACGGCTCAGCCCAACTCAGCCGCGTTGGTAGTGGAAAAGCGGCAATAGTGGAAAGCCCTGGGAATGCGTAAATGTCAAGTTCGATTTTAGATTTACGAACCCGAAAAAAATGTCGAAAAACCAGTGTTAAAAAAAAAAATTCAACCGCACAAACGGCACTCACCCGGCCGGTGGACCGGAAACAGAACATTTTTTAATAATGGCCTAGTTTTACATGTGGAGGTATCGTGATGTAATTATTACCAAATGTCTCGAGGTTTTTGTCCAATCAGAAGCTGTTGTGTCTGATTTTAATCGTATTTTATATGTCTCAAACCTACTGACATGCCTCAGGAATATTGCAAACAAACAAGACATGTTTTTCAAAAATTCTTGAAAAACATGTCTTGTTTCCTTGGCGTATATTATGAAGAGCACATATCTTCAAACATATCTTTGTCATCTGTTTCCATATGAAAAACAAAAGAACTTTCGACACAAAACAGACAGACAGATGGGTGAGGACATACAAACCAGATAAAAACAGAAGAAAACGTTTTGCATCCAAGACAGTTGGAATTTTGCGAAGACCCATGAAGATGCTGTCTGTCCACACAGCGAGGAGAATGGTGAAAGAAGGAAAGAGAGGCACAACAACCAGGTTTGGAATTGCACAGTTTAGCTGATTCTTGTGGTTGTAGAGTTTCAAAATCAACCGTTAAAACTTTCACTTTCATAACAACAAGCTGTTTGGAGACGTTACAAATAAAGGTCTTCCTGAGAGAATCTTACACACAAACATCAGAACTACAAACGGCATCACGGCTTTGGGTCACGCACACCACTGGCACATTCAGCGTACAAGAAAAAGCACCTGAGAACCGCTCTAACATACAGAGGCGGTGTTTGGTGGTTCAGGGGCTCTTATGAGGATTGATCATTAATTTACCAAGTACCAGGATACTGCAAAGCCTGGGTGCTTCTGCCAGGAGGTTAAGCCATATATAGAGCTTTGAACGAGATGAAGAGCCAAACACGACACAGAAAAGGTTACATCCCTCCACAACTGTCTCCCATCTTGTTATACATTACAGTCATACTGTTATTCTCTCCCAGGCAGGTGAAAAAAATATTAAGTGTAACTACAAATAATTTTTAAACCAGTCTTTTGTAGGGAATAAGATGCTTAAATAAAACTATATAAAATGTCCCTGTACATTTGAGCTCATATCACATTTCAAGTTTCTATACATTGTTTATAACATTGTGTTTTTAATATATTACACATACATTTTCATGATCATTCTAATGTTCAGTGGACTACAGATTTCTTCATGCTGTGAAACTAAATTTTTTTTTCCTCTTGATTGTTAGATAAACGTCTGGTTTTATTATAAGAAAAGATTAAAATAAGGACAAACCAACGGGTATATATTATGAAAAACTCACTTTGTCATTGCTTGTGCACAGAGGTGGACAGTAACGAAGTACATTTACTTGAGTAGTGTACTTAAGTACACTGATGCCTCTTTTCCACCAAAGCAGTTCCAGGGCTGGTTCGGGGCCAGTGCTTAGTTTGGAACTGGGTTTTCTGTTTCCACTGACAAAGAACCAGCTCTGGGGCCAGAAAAACCGGTTCCAGGCTAGCACCAACTCTTTGCTGGGCCAGAGGAAAGAACCGCTTATGTCAGCGGGGGGGCGAAGTTGTTAAGACCAACAACAATAGCAAGACCGCGAAAGGTCGCCATTTTTAAATAAGCGACGAGATCTCATGGATGCAGTAAAGCAGCAGTCATCCATTATTGTTGTTGTTGCTGCTGCTGCTTCTTCTCTGTGTTGTTGTTGCTTTGATGTTCGCACCAAGGTTTATGCAAACGTAGCGACGTAACTGACGTATATAGCGACGTAATGACGTATACAACGACGTAACTGACGTATACAACGACGTAATAACGTGGCTTCCCTTAGCACCGCGAGCTATAGAAAAGCAAACTGGTTCTCAGCTGGCTCGCAAGTTGAACAAGTTGTGAACCAGCACCAGCCCTGGAACTGATTTGGTGGAAAAGGGGTATGAGTATCTGTACTTTACTTGATGTTTTTTTTTTGGAAACTTATGGCTTTAACTTCACTACATTTGAAAGACAAATATCGTACTATGAAGCAGCTTTGAAAGTGGATTTTTTTCCTTTTCTTTTCGAAAACGTGATTTTTTTTTTCGCAGGTGACACCGAGAGCCTATCCAGTAATCACTAGGGTCACGTTACATCCATTGACACTAAAATCAAGTTCAGTGATTTCTCAGCAGCGTTATCTGAACACGATCAGTTGATGGCTGATGCCCCTTTTCCACCAAAGCAGTTCCAGGGCTGGTTCGGGGCCAGTGCTTAGTTTGGAACCGGGTTTTCTGTTTCCACTGACAAAGAACCGGCTCTGGGGCCAGAAAAACCGGTTCCAGGCTAGCACCAGCTCTCTGCTGGGCCAGAGGAAAGAACCGCTTACGTCAGCGGGGGGGCGGAGTTGTTAAGACCAACAACAATAGCAAGACCGCGAAAGGTCGCCATTTTTAAATAAGCGACGAGATCTCATGGACGCAGTAAAGCAGCAGTCATCCATTATTGTTGTTGTTGCTGCTGCTGCTTCTTCTTCTCTGTGTTGTTGTTGCTTTGATGTTCGCACCAAGGTTTATGCAAACGTAGCGACGTAACTGACGTATATAGCGACGTAATGACGTATACAACGACGTAACTGACGTATACAACGACGTAACTGACGTATACAACGACGTAATAACGTGGCTTCCCTTAGCACCGCGAGCTATAGAAAAGCAAACTGGTTCTCAGCTGGCTCGCAAGTTGAACAAGTTGTGAACCAGCACCAGCCCTGGAACTGATTTGGTGGAAAAGGGGTATGAGTATCTGTACTTTACTTGATTTTTTTTTTTTTGGAAACTTATGGCTTTAACTTCACTACATTTGAAAGACAAATATCGTACTATGAAGCAGCTTTGAAAGTGAATTTTTTTCCTTTTCTTTTCGAAAATGTGATTATTTTTTTTTTTCGCGGGTGACACCGAGAGCCTATCCAGTAATCACTAGGGTCACGTTACATCCATTGACTATAAAATCAAGTTCAGTGATTTCTCAGCAGCGTTATCTGAACACGATCAGTTGATGGCTGATGCCCCTTTTCCACCAAATCAGTTCCAGGGCTGGTTCGGGGCCAGTGCTTAGTTTGGAACCAGGTTCTGTTTCCACTGACAAAGAACTGGCTCTGGGGCCAGAAAAACCAGTTCCAGGCTAGCACCAGCTCTTTGCTGGGCCAGGGGAAAGAACCGCTTACGTCAGCCGGGGGGGGGAAGAGTTGTTAAGATCAACAACAATAGCAAGACCGCGAAAGGTCGCCATTTTTAAATAAGCAACGAGATCTCATGGATGCACTAAAGCAGCAGGTCATCCATTATCGTTGTTGCTGCTGCTGCTGCTGTTTCTTCTCTGTGTTATTGTTGCTTTGATGTTCGCACCAAGGTTTATGCAAACGCAGCGACGTAACTGACATATACAGTGACGTAATAGCGTGGCTCCCCTTAGCACCCCGAGCTATGGAAAAGCAAACTGGTTCTCACTGGCTCGCAAGTTGAACGAGTTGTGAACCAGCACTGGCCCCGAACCAGCCCTGGAACTGATTTGGCGGAAAAGGGGTAAGAATAGAAGGAGGCAGTTCTTCTGGAGAACGCACACACCCATAGCCATACCTGGAACCCATGTTTCAGTTTTCTGAAAGGATTAAAGATTCGTTTTATTTGAAATGTTTGCCGAAAATGAACCACATCACAGCCTTCAAAACCTCGCCGTCCAACCTGCAGAAGCATACTGAGGTATGTAAACATTTTATTCCAAAAGAAAGCTGCAACAAAGTTGTCTGTGCTTTTAGAGCTAGCGATAACGGTGCGATAGAGAAGCAGTCTGGTCAGTCAAATGATGTTCTATGGATCTGCTCGCCAAGTTGCCATCGCCTTGTCCATGGCTAACATTAACGCACAGCTAGTTAACTTGGACATTATTAGCTAGCATGCAAAAATGAAGTTATGCTAACATGAATAACGTTAACTTCTCTGAAGTCCTTTCAGAAATCTCATCTCATTATCTCTAGCCGCTTTATCCTTCTACAGGGTCGCAGGCAAGCTGGAGCCTATCCCAGCTGACTACGGGCGAAAGGCGGGGTACACCCTGGACAAGTCGCCAGGTCATCACAGGGCTGACACATAGACACAGACAACCATTCACACTCACATTCACACCTACGGTCAATTTAGAGTCACCAGTTAACCTAACCTGCATGTCTTTGGACTGTGGGGGAAACCGGAGCACCCGGAGGAAACCCACGCGGACACGGGGAGAACATGCAAACTCCACACAGAAAGGCCCTCGCCGGCCACGGGGCTCGAACCCGGACCTTCTTGCTGTGAGGCGACAGCGCTAACCACTACACCACCGTGCCACCCCCTTTCAGAAATGTTTTAGCATAATCTTGCCAAATAAACAGAATGTAGAAATATTTTTTTTCTAATAGCGTTAGCTACCCAATTTGATTTCAAGTTTGAAAAACATTTGCTAGCATGTCAGGTGGCATTTCACTGGCTAGCTAGTTTAACGTTAAACCACCATGACGGCACAGCATGCGTTCATTTTCTGAATTCACATTTCTGTCTTTGGTAACGGCGTTAGGTTTTGTAAGCGTTGTGGCAATAATACAACGATGCACTGACAGAAAATGTACTTTTAATACTTTAGTATTTTTAAAAGCAAGTACTTCAGTAAAAATTTGACTGGACAACTTTCACTTGTATTGGAGTAACATTTGACCAGTGGGATCTGTACTTTGACTTAAGTAATGAAGTTGGGTACTTTGTCCACCTCTGCTTGTGCACATGCGTTTGGGTATCTAGAGTGCCTACAAACCCACAAACTCTGACATAAGACACCTGGTCAGTTTCTTTTCGGCTGCCCATTTCAAGAAAAAACATCCAGTATGATTCAACAAGTCATTCAGATTTGGTTCCCCTACTTACGCAGACAAGGAAATCATTAGAATTATACCTCCACCCCTCACCCCCAATCTGAGTATCTCCACCCACAGCTTGAGAACTGCCTTTGCAGGACTGGCAATGAAATTGTTCCTAAATGCCCAAGTACACGTCAGCAGACGCAGTCCATACACTGTGTACACACGGTGCGCATGATGCAAATTTCAGCACGCGCATGTGTAAAACTGAGCGTGCATACGCCGTCCAGTAGGTGAGTGGTCAGAGTGTGAAATACAGAAGGTGGTTTTAAATGATTTTAGAATGTTTTTCTTCCTCCAACATCATTAAAGAAGCTCTTCTTCTCTCGAGGTGCAAACTGCCATGTTTGTGTTCTTGTTTTTATCTTACTCAGGGGATTGCCTTACTTCAGACCACGCTCTTTGCCACTCTCAGGCTACGTTTACACTAGACCGTATCTGTCTCGTTTTCTTCGCGGATGCACTGTCCGTTTACATTAACCCCCCTGAAAAAGCGGGGAAACGGGAATCCGCCAGCGTCCACGTATTCAATCTAGATCGTATCAGCTCCGGTGCTGTGTAAACATTGAGAATACGTGAATACGCTGTGCTGAGCTCTAGCTGGCGTCTCATTGGACAACGTCACTGTGACATCCACCTTCCTGATTCGCTGGCGTTGGTCATGTGACGCGACTGCTGAAAAACGGCGCAGACTTCCGCCTTGTATCACCTTTCATTAAAGAGTATAAAAGCATGAAAATACTGCAAATACTGATGCAAATACTGCCCATTGTGTAGTTATGATTGTCTTTAGGCTTGCCATCCTTCCACTTGCAAGTAGTAAGTGATATGCGCTGGGATCACACACACAGCGGCTCAGTCCCGAATCGTGGCTTGTTCACTTCACTCGCGCGCTCTGTGAGCTGCGCAGGGCCGGAGTGCGCACTCTCCAGAGGGCACTCGCTGTTCAGGGCGGAGTGATTTGGAGCGCAGGATGCCTGCGGAGCCGAGCGTATCCGCGTATTGGTGTTGCTGTGTGCACGGCTAACGGTTTTAGTGTAAACGCGAATCGTTTTAAGAACGTTAATCTGATGATCCGCTGATTCGACGTAATGTAAACGTAGCCTCAGTAGGTGAGGTGGGTATTCAATAAAGTAGGGCTGTGCCGATAGACGATGCCATCGTCCATCGATGATGGTGGTCATCCATCACGATGGAGAGCCACCATCATGATACCACGCCCCCTCCTGTCATAAACATGCATATACGGTATCATCTGGGCCTATTTAACCTAAAAAGTTAGTTAGTTTTGTTTGTTTAGTTAGTTAGTTTAATATATAAATATATTATATAACATATAATTATATATAAATACATAATTATATAAATCATTATAAAGTAATATCCTATTACTGCTTGTTCACGTAGGCTATGGTGCAGGGACGTGCTAATGAACATAACATGTGGTTACACAAATACAGTATGCTACTAATAATAAATTTTGGCTTCATTTTTTTAGCCTACACTCTACTTTTAATGTAAAATTTGTCATGTTGTTCAAACAAATAGCCACTATTAACGACTTCAGTCGGGAAATATAGCACCTTATCAAACGGCAGTGAAGCGCGGACTTCGGCAGAAGTCAAATAACTTTAATCTGGTAAATAGGCCTACTTTCAGACACAAAATGGTCCACTCTAAGCCATAATGTCAAACCAAAGGGAAGAATGAAGGTGATTCTGATAAATGTAAAGACAGTAAAAAAAAAAAACAATATTAAATCATGATTTTAAAAGCTGGTGCAATAATTCAAACACTAATAAATTGGAAAAATTGGCGCGTTCAAGTGCGCACTAAAGGCCACAAAGCTATATCACAAAGCTGTATCAACAGAAGTATACTTGGGCCTTCAGGCTACATCCACATTATGACTGGCGTCCACACTACTCCAGAGTTTTTGAGCCCCAAAAACAAAGACGTTTGGAAACACGGCTGGCCCCGTTTTAGTTTGAAAGCTCCAGGGTTGCATTTTAATCTGCACAAGTGGAAACGGGGCCATTTGGAAATGACGACAAAAGACACCCAAGTTCGCCTTCTGATCGGATCTTATCAGTCATGATGTATTCTTCCCTAATTCGCAACGCTCCCCTCATGTGATCCTTTTCCGGAAGAAAACAATCCAGCTTGTGTTATGCCAGCACGTGTATGCCCACTGTATGTGAATGAAAATGCGCATCACATGACCAGGCAGGTTAGTATGGACGGAGATCATTTCTGACACGGAGCTAAAACGCTCGTCTGGACAGAGATCGATTTGTTTTTTAAAAAACACCGTTTTAAAATGAAAACACATTAAATGTGGACACAGCCTAAACTAACTCTCCGTGGTAAAATTGCAGATGAGGGAAATGTAAGTTTTTTTTTTTTTAAATTACGCCTTGTAGGTTTTTTGGCTGCTTGGCACTAGCTAATGCTTTCTAGAAAGTTATTGGTGCTTCTTACTGCAGGACCCATAATAACGTGAACTCTATTAGTTTCTTTGCTGAATGCCTTTAAGATTAACTTTATCTTATCAACACGACAGTAAAATGAGACGATAGGTGTGGAGGTTAGTGGCATTAGCATGTTGCGCTAGGGGGAAAAAAAATGCGCATCAAGAACATTTGTAATTTGGCAAACAGGAATGCTTTGCAGTGTGTGGTTATGCACATTAGTGTGTGTCACTAATTAGCGTGTAGCTACAGCAGTGCAATCACAACTTTAATGTGAATGCAGAGACACATCTCACCTGCTGTGCCTGTGTTGAACTGTGCATGCAGGCTTCTAGTTGCCATGGTAGTGCAAAGCCGTATTGGCATCAGCACACCCCGCGGAAGAGAAGGGGGGGTGGGGTGAGCAGAGGCTCATTATCATTTAAAGGAACAGGCGCTCAAGCCGGTCATTCCGAACAGGGCTGTTTAGACAGGATGAGAAGGGAGCTGTGGTGCCTTTTCCTTGTGGAATTTTGACAAAAGCATGTCACAGACATTTCATTAAGAACTCAGGGAACTGGTTCAATGTCTGCACAAGGGGTATAATGTGTGTCCTATAAATTACAGCCAAAATTACATCCTCTACAGAGTTCAAGAGCTTTCTACATTACAGCTCCCTGGACCGGAGTAATTATTAGCATCGGCTCTAAGGAGGCTACATGACATGGCAGGATCATGTGATTCCTCATAACCCTTAAATACATCAGCTCAGTTAATAAGGATGCTAAATTATGTGCATCACTGTTAGACTGTGTGTTCAAATTACAAAATAAGCGTAACTCGTCTTTACTGCCCTCTTATTTTAATTCCGATAAGCAATCCTAAACAATATAAATGAACAGCCAGGGTGGACAAGCCAAGCAGTCTGGGTGAGAGGATCGCTACACGTCCGGACTATTTGTTTTTCCTTCGTAGCTACCCAGAGGACAAACAGGCTCAGGAGGTCAACTCGCTTTTGACTTTTACAAAACGAAAGTTTTTATTTGGTATGTATATTTAAACAAAATACGCTTCGCGGTGGTGTGACACACCTCGATGTAACCAGAGCATGCGTTATTCATTCTGAATTCTTCTGCCTGATGCACTGCATACACTGGCTTTTACTAATTGGATTGACTAGATGACAATCTTTCCAGAATCTGCAACATGTACGCAAGTGGAAACACGAGCAAAACTGAGCAAATGAAAACGCACAACAAAACTGTCATACAACTCTCCTGCTGGCACAACACACAGTCACCTTGCATGGGTCACGTGAAGAAAACCCAAGCAGTTTATAGACAAACGTTGGCCAAAAACCTGCCAACTTGCCGGTCAAGGGCACAAGCACAACGCGTGACCTCAGACACATTCTTAGAAAAGGATAAGGACTACAGCTGAGTTTTACGACCTTATGCAGGAATTTATATGGATTTTTTTCCCCCCCATCTTGCTCACCGTACTCCACACGTCACAGTCGGATTTCAGAATTATATATATATATATATATATATATATATATATATATATCCCGAGTGAGGACATAAGAAACGACTCTTTCAACAGACAAATGACACATTCACCGTGCACCTTATAACACAATCAGACCTGCATGGTCAAACCACCACCCCCACACCACAATCACAACACACACAGGAAACACTGCAAAATCAAACACTCCCTTAA